>NC_061115.1:158713186-158727171 GCF_002878395.1 Capsicum annuum | reverse complement strand
AATAAATCTCATAGTAATTGCATGATCATTTAAGTATATAACCTGTTACAACAGATGAGTCATCTATTGAAAATGATCAAATAGATATACACATATGTTGCAATAAATTGGTCATCTGTTGTAACAAATGTCTTTATCTGTTGGTCATTTTCTACAGATGATAATCTGTTGCAACATATGACTTTATCTGTTTGTCATTTCCAACAGATTATAAATCTGTTGCAATAGATGACTAATCTGTTGCAACAGATGTCTTTATCTGTTTGGTCATTTTCATTATATTACTAATTTATTACGACAGACGATCAATCTGTTGCAATAGATGTCTTTATCTACTTGGTCATTTCCAATAGATACTCATCTGTTGCAACAGATGGGTCATCTGTTATCATTCTATCTTTATTTTTGTTGTAATAGTAAATAATCTTGTGTTGTTAATTAATTTTAGTCTATGACCTTGCTCTCAACCAAACACATTCTTTCTTTTAATTGATTCTCTCCACTCCCGAACGCTCAAAGACCTTCACCTCACAACATCTTAAAAAAATATGTAGAATGAAAAAAATAAGTATAAACTCAGTCAATCAAATATAGATTTTCTCATTTATTACATAAAAAATATTTACAACATTAGGTAGATCCGGTAAAAAAAACTACATATGATAAAAATATATATATATAACCTAATTATTATTATTATTATTTTCAATCGAAAATTCATTGGGCAGCAGACCCCTTAGCCTTCGAATCCCACGAAGCACCCTTACTCTAGCGGCGCCCAACTCTCACTCAAGTTCATGAACCATGCATGAACAAATAACCTAAAACACTAAACTACACATACTACCAACTGGTAGTTTAACAAAAAAATGTGAAACTTAACTAGAAAATAGATGCATGTTAATAATTTTCATATTAGAACAAGAAAATAAAACACACCTTAACTGACGAACAAGAAATTTATTTTTAAAAGATAAGTGATTGAAGTTATAATGACGGTTTTATGCAAGATAAAGATGTAAGGGATAAAGCTGATGACACCTATTTATAAAAGATTGAATGAGTGAGTAGTGAAGTGTGTTAGGCAAAAAATCACGACCGTTCACCTCTTTTTTATAATTATATCTCTTAATTAAATCAAACTTGATGACTTTTCGATTATTTAAATTAAAAAATAGATTTAAATACAAAAAAGGTGAAAAGTCATAACTTTTCACCTTTTTGGTATTTTAGTTAAATTAAATAGCTACAAAATTGTGTTTATCATATTTTTTTCATATTATTTATTTATGAATCATTTTTTTAATTAAATGATCGAAAAGTCATGACCCTTGAGTTCTTCCAACAGATGATCTATTTGTTGCAACATATGATCCATCTATTACAACGGATGACCCTTCTGTTGCAACGCATGACTCATCTGTTGGAGTAATTGATTCTTTTTGCAACATATGGTCCATCTGTTGCAACAAATTATTCATTTGTTGCAACAGATTGTTCATTTGTTGAAAAAATAAATCAATAGCAAGATTTATTCAATAGAAACAATAATAAATCATCATTTATCAATACACCATTTTTACCATGAGATTAATTGAAATCGTAATTGAACTTACTAATTCATCTTTAATTTTAGTTAAATCAATATAGTTATTTCTAATGATGGCTTAATTTGAATTGTTTCAAATAAAATTGGTCAATTGATCACTCTACTCAGGACGAATATACTTAGCTGATCGTGTAATTACCATGAGATTGATTGAAACTGTAATTGAACTTATTAATCCATATTTTATTTTAGTTAAATTAATTTAGTTATTACTAATAATGGCTTAATTTAAATCAATAGAGGACTAACATGTTGTAATAGATGAGTAATCTGTTGAAAAAGATCAAACAGTTAAAGACATCTGTTGGAAAAAATCAAACAGATATAGACATCTGTTGCAACAGATGACTAACCTGTTGCAATAACTAACTCATCTATTGAAAATTATCAAACAAATATAGATGACTAAATTGTTATAACATATGACTAATCTGTTGGAAATTATTAAATAGACAAGATATATGTTGAAAAGCAATTTAAAATACTAAAGCTCAAATATTTTTAGGAGAACTCAAACATTTGTTCCTTTGTCTAAGGTCTTGTATTAAAGACTTGTCTTTAATTTTAATTAAATTAATTTAGTTATTATTAATAATTACTTAATTTGAATCAACAAATGACTAACTTGTTATAAACATTTGTTACAACAGATGACTAACTTGTTGCAACAAATAGGTCATCTGTTGGAAAATAATTAAAATACTAGAGAACTCAAATATGTTTAGGAAAACTCAAATGTTTGTCCCATTGTCTTAGAGACTTCTTTAATTTTAGCTAAATCAATTTAGTTATTACTAATAATTGCTTAATTTGAATCAACAGATGACTAACATGTTGCATCAGATGATTCATCTGTTGAAAATAATCAAACAGATAGAAAATTTGTTGTAATAGATGGGTCAACTATTAGAAAACAATTAAAATACTAGGGAACTTAAAATTTTTTAGGAGAACTCAAACATTTGTCTCCTTTATCCTTTTGCATTTAATGTATGATATATTATCTTTGTCTTCTTTACCCGTTTCATCAAATTTGTCATGTGTTTTACTTATTCGTTGTGCTCCTGTTGAAATTTTTGGAATTATTTTAGGTCAAATTTTATTCGTATATCACTTGAACATTACTTCATAGGTGATTTTGTATGTAAAATTATGATTTTTGTTGAATTTCTTATTTGGTGTATCTACTACTGCTACCATTAGAACCTACAACATGAATTCAACATATGAGTCATCTATTGCAATAAGTGAGTAATCTGTTGCGACATATGACTAATATGTTACAATAGATGACCCATATGTTGGATTCATGTTACAATACTATAGTACAAATCCAACAAATGAGTAATCTGTTGCAACATATGACGCATCTGTTGCAACAGATTACTCATATATGTTGCAACAGATTACTCATCTGTTGCAACTGATTATTCATATATGTTGCAATAGATTACTAATCTATGCAACAGATTAGTCATATATATTGCAGCAGATTACTAATCTGCACAATAGATTAGTCATATATTTTACAACAGATTAGTCATATATGTTGCAACAGATTATTAATTTGTACAACAGATTAGTCATATATGTTTCAACAGATTACTCATCTGTTGGATTCACATTACATGTTTTATCCATTGTTGAAAAAATAGCAGTAGCAGATATATCCAGATGAGAAATTAAACTAAAAAATAACAAACATAAAAAAAATAACAAACATCAACAAATCAAGTTTCTCATTTTCTTCATAACTAAAAAGCCCTAATTTTTTACCTGTGAAAATAAAAAAGAAATGATGAAGAACTCGAAGTTGTTGTCATCGAAATATTGCAACAGATTACTCATCTGTTGCAACAGATTAGTCATATATATTACAACAAATTATTAATCTGCACAATAGATTATCATATATATTGCAACAGATTACTAATCTGCACAACAGATTAGTTATATATGTTGCAGCAGATTACTAATCTGCGCAACAGATTAGTCATATATGTTGCAATAGATTACTCATCTATTGGATTCACGTTACATATTTTATCTATTGTTGAAAAAACAACAATAACAGATACATCTAGAGGAGAAATTCAACTAAAAATAACAAACATAAAAAAATAGCAAACACCAACAAATCAAGTTCCTCGTTTTCGTCATAACTAAAAAGCCCTAATTTTTTACCTGTGAAAATTGAAAAGAAACGATAAGAACTCGAAGTTGTTGTTGCCGGAGAATGTTGTCACGTCGACTGACGGTTGAAAGTAAAAAAAGAACGGACAAGAACTCAAAACTATTTATCACTAGAGGTTGAAGTTGCACAAGATTGAAGGGATAAATTTGGAAAGTTGTTTGTTGGGAGAAGTTAGAGAGAGAAACTATCGAGAGAAAGAGAGAAGAGAGATTGATTTGCAGAGAGAGGGAAGTTTTGTGGGTATGGATTGATTTGTATTTTTAAAAAGATTAAAAAGTTTGAAAAATATTAATCAAGTCCATAATTAGCCTAATCAAGTTTCTTAATTATGTTTGACCCTTTAAGTTGGTCAATGTCACCAATCCTTCATTCAAGGCTTAAAAGTGACCTTTCCTTCAATTTTTTCTAGTCATTACATAAAATGATACTTCTCATTATTGCCAACAATAAATCTAGAATATACTCTATAAGAAAATTCAAATAACAATAAAAATAAATATTATATTTAAAGTGACAATATGCGATATTTTTTAAAGTAACAGCCATACAATCAAAATAAATGCATGCTATTTATCTATAATCTATATCTATATATCTATATAATCTATATATCTATATAATATATTAAAAGTGTGAAGACCCTTATACAACTGAATTGAACTTTTTGTTTTTTATTAAAAGAACCCTTCTTTAGACAAAATTATCTTTTCACTATTTTCTTTAATTATTGTTTAATTATTTTTCTTATATTAACTAGACTACTAAAATATATGGGACTCCTAAACTATATGGAAGAAGAATCAATTAATATTTTTCCTTGTACTGATCAATTAGAAATACTCCTAAAATATGACTCTATTAAGGAAATACTTCACAAATATTGAGATGCCAGTTAAACTACTGAAGAAATCAATTTACTTATTGGGAAAATATGATTGATGCTCATCTAACTTAATTCGGTTGCATGTCTAGATTGGTGTATGCTTAATTTTCTAACCCTCAACTTCTTCACTATTTTTGTCAACTTAATAGAATTCAATGTGTATATCTATATATCTTCTTTATTTTCATTCAAGTCATTCTGTAGGGTCAAAATTTTCGCTCACACAAGAATTATTTCATCAAAATTGATGCTTTATGATCACTATTATGTTATTTTGTTGTAGTTTACAGGTCGTAGATGAATTTATATGTGGTAGATGACTGTCGGTGATTTTTTTAGGTAAAAATTAGATTTAATTGTATTATTTGTATATCTCTGTTTTGAGAATTTTTTTTGGTGTAAATTTAAGTTTAGTTGTATTATTTTGATGTCTCTATTATCGTATTATTTTGTTATAGTTTACATATGATAGATGAGAGTCAAACCGCTTTGAGAAAATTTTTGTGTAATTATATTATTTTGATGTCACTATCATCGTATTATTTTGCTGCAGTTTATAGGTGGTAGATGAATGTCGATCGATTTTGACAATTTTTTTTAAAGGTTAGGTTTGATTAAATAAATTCTTCAAAAGATGTTAAATTTAATTATTGTATTTATCTTTGTTATTTAGACAAATGTCCTATTTAATGTTACATTTGAACTCAATAAAGTGAGCATGCGCGAGATGCTTATACCTAAACTAGTTTTACGAAACAACCAACTGCGACAAGAATTTCAAGTCGCTGATCCACAATACCTCTTATCCTGTGTTATGAGGAAAACAAATCAAAGTAATTTTTGAGTCCTGATAAAGCTCAAAAACCTTTTCATTTTATTTTTTTTGGGAATTTGGTTGAAACAATTTTTTGCAAAATCAAAATATTCTTTTGGAAATACTGTTTTCCAATTTTTTTCTTAATCCATACCACCCGTGTGATACATCTACTTAAAAATTCCCAGATTACAGATGTCGCTAACAAGGCACCAAGACTGCCAGATTAGATACGCCGCTAACGACGCACCAAGTGGGTGAACTTGCATTGTAGCTTGTTTACCATCTAAGCAATTGTTTTATATGCTACCCATTTACGGAGAGCAGGCTGGACCCGGTTTTAAGTTATGGTTCAACAGAATTCAATAGTTATAACTTAAATCATGTATTTATATCTAATTTATGTTATACTATTATATATAATAATAACATAAATAATCTGTCCAGAGTCTAATAACAAAAAGAAATGTATTTCCAGAACCCTTGTACAAATGGAAAGTACTAAATGGCCACAATATTTTGGCTCAAATTTGACCACAATTGTGAAAAGACTTCATAGCCTTTCTTTTACAAAATAAATTAATTTATTTTAAAAAAATTAATTAAAGGGAGTTAAAGTTTTGTTATTTCCTAAACTTAATAAAGTCAAAAGTTTATATTGGATGAATCATAGTTATAACTATCATTAATTATGCAAGAAAGCATTTAGTTGAATTTATAAAGTGGATTCCACCATATCATTCCACTTCACCTTCTTCTATTTTTCCTCAACTAACTAATTTTGTTTCCATTGTTTTTAGCTCGTTCGTTTTCATCTATTTTTATCAAATTTAAGGCTAACTTTATTATATAAAACATAATAATTCATTAAGATGTTTTTGATTTAGCTATCTAATTTTAAATTTATAATATAATTTTTAAAATTATTATCTATATTTCATCCAATTATAAAGTTTATAGTTATTATTATTATTATTGTTGTTATTATTATTATTATTATTATTATTATTATTATTATTATTATTATTTTAGTTTGTTTACATAGAAGTCATTCAAATTTAAAAAATTGTGACGTAAAAGTAATTTTTTTCTTAATTTTTTTTGTCACTTAAAAGTCATTAAACTTTGATCAAGTTAATTAAAAAGTAAATTTCATCTGAATTTTGATATATCATATAGAAAATATGACATGAGTCCAAAATAAATTAATTACATTCATGATGATATTAGAATCATCTCTAATATTTTGCTTTTTAACACATAACTTGTTGGGGGTACACAATATTATACTTGCTTTCCTTAGTTTGATTTCTTTATAATAATTTTAATATAATATTAGTAATATCGAAGAAAATGTGATTTGACTATTTTCCGTCCTAATATATGCATTTGTATAGTAAATTTTGCAAACACCTTTATGAAAAAATAAATAAAATAATTTGTACTAAATTTTAAAGATAGGATACTTTTATGTCATAAAATAGAAAAGTATTTTTTGTATATCAATTTTTAAAGTTAAATGACTTTTATGTTACAAAAATTGAAACCAATATTTTTGTATGACCGACTAAATGTTAGGTGATCGCCGATAACTTTGACCTATCTTTGATTTCAGTTATTTGTTTTTTAATTCTTCTGATTTTAACCTACAACATGCTCAGTGTAGTTCCACAATTTTCACATTCCTCAATTATTTTTAAAAAAAATATGAAAAAAGAATTCATTGCTCATCAAAAATATTGATTTAATTTCATAATAGTTTTTTAAAAAAAAAGATATAGGAGGAGTAGAAGTGGTAGAGAAAAATTATATATGTGAGTCATTAACTACTTGAAAAGTTAAATCAACTCTTATCTTTTTTTCAGTAAAAGGATGCTCTCGCATAAGTATAACTTGACATATTTCTGACATAAAAAAATTACTGCAACAATACCAAATCTTTAGGTACAATAAATTACCTCAAGCAAAATATTGTAACTAAATGAGTACTTTTTGTTTCAAATTCTAAAAAATTATGGCAATTGTTAAGTTTTTGCTTCAAGTTCCATAACTATTTGTTATGGTGAAATGAATTTTGACAAAATTTGTAGCTAATAATCATTTTGTATCATGAATGAAAATTTGTTGTAGCAATACTAAACTAAAAAAGGTTACATTTGAGTGCGAGATATTATATCTTGTCTATATAGTGACTGGACAATCTTTATTATAAAATCAAACACCATCGATCTAAGATAATTAGATGTGTTAATCACTTGATTTGATTCGATCTTACCAAATTTTTCTAGTGCATTTAAAATATAGTTTAGATAAATAAGTGATTAAATATAATTTGATTTGATACAAGTTTAACAGGTCTTACTAGAAAATTTGAGATATAATTTAAATAAATAAGTAATTATAATATATTTACTTTCAATTTTCTATTCATAACAATATAAACAAAATTTATTATGTCTCACTCAAGTTTTACCTTGATCAAGTGTTATGACAGTCGTTATTTTATTTGAAGTCTTGAACCTCATCTTTTTGAACAATGTTTTTATGGTCTACTATTAAATTATTAATTAACAATTATTATAAATGTAGTTATAATTAGTTGAAAAAAATGATTAATAATTGGACATAGTTATCACAAGTGTATTTGTACAATAATTTATATCTAAATAAATAAGTGATTAAGTTTAATTATTTTTTATTAACTAATTATAATAAATTTAAACAAATTAACTTTACTAAATTTTACTTTAGACTTGTTTCATCAGAATAATCTATTTATCGGTTTAGTGTAATTAGTGTTGTCAATGATGCGATTCAATTTTATAACTTGTAAGTTTCAAATATATATATATATATATATATATATATATATATTTTAAAAAATAAATGATTATATTAACTTCAATTAACTAATTATAAAGAATTTAAACAAAATTTTAATATGTTTCACTCAAGTTTCATCATGATCAAGTGTTTGAAGAATTATCATTTGATTGGAGGTGTTTATTATTCGACTCAATTCAAATTTATAGGATCTTATTTATAAGTTTCAAATATAATTTGAATAAATAAGTTATTATATCTAAATATTTTATTAATTAATATACTTAATCCATTTTTTTTTACAAATTCTCGCTAATTATATAAAGATAGATAAAAATTATTTGTCGTGGATAAAATCACTTGCTATACATATATATCTTGTAAAATATTTTTTTTTATAACTACAGTTTACAACATAATAAAATTTAGTAGCAATAATTACATATTCTTAATCATGGACCATATAAAATATGTAATTAAATTTTAGCCACACTTATTGCTACAAATGTTACGAAAAAAAATATTGTGGTTAGATTATTTAGCAAAATAATTTTTTACATTTAACCACGACACATTTTGTTAGTATATCTATAGGAAGTGTAAAATAACAAAATTTTAAGCATGTCAAAACATGTTATTATTAAAACTCTAAGTGAATTCCCTGAATAGTCACTCAAGTTTTGAGAATTTTTTTTTCAAATATCACTTATATTTTATTTAGAATCACAATATTACTCAACTATCACTTTTTTTCTTAAAAAATACTAAGGCTGGATTTTTTTTTTTTAAGATTCAGATGTCTGAATCTGAATGCACATCTGAATGAGTAAGATGTTGTCTCTAGATCTGAAAATTGAATGATTAAGACTGTTTGTTTTTCAATATCTGAATGTACAAAAAAAATTATTTGTATATATAATAAAATAAAAAATACAATTCAAATAAAAAACTAATTATATATCAGAAAAGTATGTAATTTAATATTTATTAGTTGATTGAAAAAAATATTTATGTTTGTTAGTGATAGTGGAGGTGTTTTATAATGTTGGTTGCGGTGGCAATGATTGATGTTAGTGATTGATAATGTTAGTGGTGATAGTTGTGATGGTTGATTGTAGCAACTGTTATGATGGTGGCGGTTGATAGTGGTAGTGGTGTTTGTGATGTGACGTCGCTTGATGTTAATAGTTAGAGGTGTTGATTGTGATGGCTGAAAAATAAATGCATGATAGTTGATGATGTGTTGATGCTAGTTGGAGATCTTATTAGTTGTGATGGTGGAATGGTTGTTAGTAGAGATAAATTCTAGCGATGATAGTGATTGAAGTGATGGTAGAGATGACGTTACTAGTGACAATGGTGGTGGCCGCCGAAGAATGTGTGAAGGTTATGATGTATTAGTGGTAGTTATTGGTGATGCTAGTTGTGATATATGAGTTGGTCGATAGTAGGAATTGACCGTAGTGGTTAATTGATGATGGTGGTATTGTCGATGGTGGCGGCGGCAATAAATATAATTAGAATAATAGAGAGGTAATAGGTGTGGTAGCGGTTGTCAATAGTGGTTAATAGCAATATTTATTGTAGATGGTGGTTGTGATAGTGGAGGTGATTATTGTTGGTGGGTGGTGCTTGACAATGATGGTGGTGGCAGAGGTGGTGACTGGTGGTTAATTGATGATGGTGGTGTTGTCGACGACGGTGGCGGTAGTAAATATAATTAGAATAATAGAAAGGTAGTAGGTGTGGTAGCAATTGACAATAGTGGTTGGTAGCAATATTTGTTATAGATGGTGGTTGTGATGGTGGAGGTGTTGTTGTTGGTGGGTGGTGGTTGACAATGATGGTGGTGGCAGAGGTGGTGACTGATGATTATGAATAAAGTGGCGGTGAATATTATCCAACATCAAAATACCTCTTCAGACCTATTAAGACTTGATTCTAGATCTGAATGATTAAGACCTATTAAGACCTATTAAGAACTAAAATCTTGATAAAAAATAAATGAACTTAATGGTCTGAAGTCTGAACCATTCAGATTCAGACCTCTATTAAGTGCAAACAAATGAGCCCTAAACACTTCAAAAGTATTCTTCTCTCTTAGTTGTCATGCCATACCATTAAAATCACATTTTTTAAATAATAAATCATTTAATTCATCAAATTCATTTACTCAAAATTATAATTTTTTTTTTTGAAAAAAATGCATTAGTTTAATTTTCCTGTTTAGGAATTCTTTACCAAAATTTAATCTTTACCATATTATTTTACATGCAAATTAAAATCTCTAGATAACTCATTTATTTTAGTGATATTATTTTCTTTAGAAAACGATTGATCTTTTGTAGGCAATTATACATAAAAACACAAATGATCATCTAGGAAAATAGCATGAGAATTTCTTCTTAATAAATTAATATATTTTTTTAAAAAATAAAATTATTATTTTGGTTAAATGAGTTTGCTGAGTTAATATGTTTCTTATTTTTTTAAAAATGATGGTTTATTGGTATGACATGCTAATTTGAAGAGGAGAGAACTTTTGAGGTATTCAGTGATTTTTTGAGAAAAATATTAATAACTGAGTGACATTATTGTCTTAGTAAAAGCAAAAAGTGATTTTTATAAGCGACTCCAAAAACATTGATAACAATCCAAGAAAATAACTTCAGAAAAAACTTAAAGTTTAAGTAATGATAAAGGATTTCTAAGCATGAAATTTTTTTCTTAATAAATTAATATATTTCTTTTAAAGAAAAGAATAAGAATATAATTTTGACTAAATAAGTTTGATAATTTAAATAGGTCTATTATTTAATAACGTGTCCCGTCAATTAGAAGAGAAAGAGACGTATGAGATATTTGATTTTTTTTTTTAGGATAATAATGATAGTTGAGTCATATTATTATCTCTAGAAAGATAAAAATAATTTTGTAGGGAATTCAAAAAATATGAGTGACCATTCAAAAAAATAACCTTTGAAAAAATATATGTCAAGTTTTAATACCGATAAAATTTTTGTAAGTATAAAATTTCTTTTTAATAAACTAATGCATTTTTTTCAGGAAAAAATAGAATTATAATTTGATTAAATGAGTTTGATGAGTTAAATAGGTTTAGTAATTTTTTTTTAAAAAAGTTTTAATGACATGACATGCCAACTAAAATTTTTGAGGTGTTTAGTATTTTTTTTTTTAGGAAAAAAGTGATAGTTGAGTGATATTGTGATCTTAAATGAAACATAAGTGATATTTGAAGGAAATTTTCAAAACTTGGATGACTATTTATGGAATTCACTTTTAAAACTCTATTTTCATACACGAATTTTCATATTCATTAAAAAAAAAAAATTCATAAAATTGAACTAGATAAAAAAAAATAAAAAAATAAAACAACTTAATTAAATTTCTCAAAATATGTACAAAGTATAAACTATACATAATTAAAAGTTGAACTAAAATTAAACAACTTCAAACATAAAAAAAAAAATATATAACTAACAATTAATAAATAAATTTATACTAATTAATTTTTATATTCCTAATTACATACTACTACATTTGACAATTATTTAATTATGTAATTGTTAATTAAATAATTAAAATAGAATAAATAAATTGTCCATTCCCATGTATTGGAATAGTTTTCAATGTATTGAAAAATGGTCATTAAATAAAATAATGTTAGAAATTCAAATTTATGATGTAAAGGGCAAAAATATCTAAAAACTAACTAATTTATAGTGTGAATAAGAGTTTTTTCTATTGTGGCTAAATTTAAATTAATTTTTTGTGGCCGAAATAATTTTTCCTCCACATATATATTTATGATATCTTCTCTTTTTAATCATAAGACAGAGAGGACTTCAAGTAGTCCCAACGTGGAGAGTGGATTGCAATTTTGCGAGACGTGAAAGTTAGTGAGTCACATGTCATGATTAAGTTGGGGTGTGTTTGGTATGATGGTAAATATTTTTCTTGGAAAATGTTTTCCTGGAAAATAAGTAGATTTTCTATTTATTTTCTCATGTTTGGTTGGTGAGTGAAAAATATTTTTTAAAAAATATTTTATGGTGTTTGGTTGGTGAGTAGAGACTATTCTTTAGAAAAATATTTTCTACTATTTGATTGGTGAGTGAAAAAATGTTTTTTTAGCTGTTAACTAGTATATCAGTACCTTTAGCAACTCAATAATTTGTAAAAACTAATTTAAGCATAACAAATAATATCAATATCGAATACTAAAATATTACAATCTCTAAATTTAAGCAACTATTAATTAGCAAATATATGAGACACTTTTTAATATTTTGTCAGGACAATTTCAAGATACTACAATCAATAGAAATATAACAGAACGACAAACTTGTTCAACCTCGTGAAACAAGTTACATCGATGACAAAATGAAATATGCAATTAGCAAAAGTAACATAGGTAAGTCTTCCTCTATGTATATGAAAATAACAATACATTCAACGAACATTGGAAATGGGGAAAATTCGAGCCTCACTATTTTTTATTTCAAGCAGTGAAAAAATGAAGCAAAACACAATGAAAAATATTTTTGAGTAATGTAAATTTTTGAGAAATGTGAATTTTTTGAGTCATGTGAATATGAGTGTTGTTGGGGTGGGAAAGAGGGATGAGGGTGGGTCATAAGTCACATTTGTCATTTTCTGAAAATTGACTTCCCTTGACCTATGAGGAAAGTCATTTTTTTTCAAATTGAGGAAAATGAGTTGTTGTGAAAAATGTTTTTCAAACATTTTATTGCAACCAAACAAGGAAAAATAGGAAAACATTTTTCAGAAATCATTTTCCATCATACCAAACACACCCTTGATCAAAGCAGTTTTTGTAAAAAAAAAAAAAAATTAGCAAATGGAATTTAACCATATAGTTTGTCAAAAATTATTTTGACAAATAATTTAAATTTTAAAATACTACAAGTAACTATTTTTTGGGCCAAATTTCTTTTATTTTAAAAAAACTTTTTAAGATGAAACTTCACTCAAAATAACTTGCAAAAAAATATATTTTCATATTTTACGTTTTGCATTAATTACTTTTCCTTCAAACTAAAATGTAAATATTATTTAATAGGATAATAGGGGTACTATGGTAGACTAATCATATTATTAATTATTTTTCTTAATTAATATGTCATCTTGGATAATTTGAGACGGAGGAAGCATTTAATTTTTATAAAAAAATAAACTACTCCCTTCGTCTCATTTTACCCGTATCAAATTAGGATGACACAACTATTAAAAAAATAATGATTAATAATATAATTTTATCATTTTACTTCTTTTATTGAGATTAGTTATTAGTTTTAATATTGATGGGACATTAAATTAAAAAATTTGGGACGATAAAATGGGACGGAGGGAGTATGACGTTCCCCTTTCCGTACTTATCTCTCTAATCACAAATCCTCCCTCCATGTCAAAACTAACTCAGAAAGCCTTTTAAAAGGATATAACAATACATATATTAAAGTTCAGAATCCTTTTTTCTTTATTTACTCTTCTTCATTCATAAAACGAAAAAAAAAAAAAAAACCCATCCTTGAAGTAGTTACAAACATCTTTAGGGTTGTTCTGATCAGCCCCGATTTCTGCATTAGTCCCGACATCAAGGAAAGAATAATCAAAAAAC
>NC_061115.1:158630517-158713086 GCF_002878395.1 Capsicum annuum | reverse complement strand
TTTTTTTTTTAATTTATTCATCATGAGTGATGAGAAGAAGTACATTACGGCTGAGGAATTGAAGAAACATAACAAGCAAGATGATTTATGGATTTCAATACAAGGGAAATGTTACAATGTTACAGATTGGGTGAAGGAACATCCAGGTGGCGATATTCCTATACGTAGTTTGGCTGGACAAGAAGCAACTGATGCATTCATTGCTTTTCACCCAGGTATACGTAGTTTTATGAGTTCAATTGAACTTATTATATTTGATTCAATTATGTGTACGTATGCAAAAAAAAAGTCAAAATATTCATTCTGAATCTGCTGACACTAGATATTTGAGTTTTGTTGATCTATGCAGGTACTGCTTGGAAATATCTTGACAAATTTTTTACCGGATATCATCTTAAAGATTACGAGGTTTCTGAGGTGTCTAAGGATTTCAGGAAACTTTGTACTGAATTTGCAAAAGCCGGGATGTTCGAAAAAAAAGGGCATGGGGTGATTTATTCATTATGCTTTGTGACATTGTTGATATCATTGAGTTTCTGTGGTGTTTTGTTGAGTAACAGTTTCTTGGTTCACATGCTCTCTGGTGGAATATTGGGATTCTCTTGGATGCAAATCTCTTATTTGGGTCATGATTCTGGACATTACTTGATCATGACGACTCGTGGATTCAACAAAATGGCGCAGATTCTTACAGGAAATTGCCTTACAGGGATCAGCATTGCTTGGTGGAAATGGACACATAACGCACACCATGTCGCATGCAATAGCCTAGATCATGACCCTGATCTGCAGCACTTGCCAGTTTTCGCTGTCTCTTCCAAGTTTTTCAAATCACTGCAATCTAGCTTTTATGGAAGGGAGCTTACATTTGATTCCATATCCAAATTCTTTGTGAGTTATCAACATTTCACGTACTATCCTATAATGTGTGTCGCGAGGGTAAATCTATTTGTCCAGACATTCTTGTTATTGTTCTCATCGAGAAAAGTGCCAGACAGGGCTTTTAACATATTGGGGATTCTTGTTTTCTGGACTTGGTTTCCTCTTCTTGTTAGCACATTGCCTAATTGGACAGAAAGGGTGTTATTTGTGCTAATAAGTTTCTGTGTCACATCACTCCAACACATTCAATTCACTCTTAACCATTTCGCGGCTGATGTCTACGTTGGACAACCAGAGGGGAATGATTGGTTTGAGAAACAAACAAGTGGTACTATCGATATTGCCTGTTTTTCTTGGATGGATTGGTTCTACGGAGGATTACAATTCCAACTTGAACATCATTTGTTCCCAAGGCTGCCTAGATGCCATCTGAGGAAAATATCTCCAATTGTTCAAGATTTGTGCAAAAAACATAACTTGCCATATAGGAGTTTGTCCTTTTATGAGGCTAATGTTTGGACAATTAGGACTCTAAAAACAGCAGCAATGCAAGCCAGGGGTCTGCTCTGGGAAGCTGTTAATACTCATGGTTAATATTTGGAGTTGAGAATTTTCACAAATAAGTACTAAAAGTCCTCTAGTATGTTTATAAGCAACGTTTCTATTTTAATTTATGTTGGGTCTATTTTGCTGTGTGGATATGGGATTTCGTTTCAAGCAACACCTTGGATCTGCTGCAGCATATATTTATGCAAAAAATATGGTTTTGGTTCGTTTGTTTTTATTGTTTGGCACATGTAGTCTGGCTTCTTTTGTTGGTTTCTATTGGAGCCCGGCTAATTGGAATTCCCATGGGTAAGTCCCATTAAAGGGGGAAGCACGCTCCCTAACAAGATTTTTCCATATCAGAGCTCAAACTCTAAAGCTCTTGTTAATGATGGAGGGATACTATTCATTTCACTGCAACCCTCGTTGGTGGACATATAACTTGTTATAATGATATAGTTTCCATTTCTTAAGTTTTGTTTTATCTTTTCTTGTTCATATATCAGAATTCAGAAGTTACTCATACTATCTTTTCTCTTTGGTAATATAAGGGAATGGCTCTTGGTTATAGCGCCAGCGATTCATTAGAAATTCCTTTGTGATGCAAAGTTGGATACGATCTCTTTTGGTTATTTTTTTTCATAGTACAAGCAGGGCGGCAACATTTATCAAATGTTTACATTTTTCATGACTTTTTTTTCTTTCTAAAACCTAGATATACCTCTCCCAAAATTTGGGTCACAGAAAACAGCTTCATTAAATAATTTTGATATATATATATATATATATATACTGATTTAATATACGTGTGCGTTGCACATGTATTATGCATTTTCACTAAGCATCGAAAGAAGTCTAAATTGACGCAAATCCTATTGTTGTTTGCTATTTTGTGTGTTCTATGTTTTTTCTTTTTGAAACATCTATTTGTATATATCTACTAGTAGGAGTAAATAGCAAGAAAGTCTTGCATAGATTGTAGCCAAGTGGCAGAATAGGAGACTGTTATGTGTTATTTTTTAGTACAACTTAGCTAGGCTAGTTAAAATTAGTTATTGTTCTTAAATTTAAAATTAGAAATAATTAAACCTTTTCTATTAAAAAAAATGGGAAGTTACATTTTAAGAAAAACATGCAATTGTTATGATACTAATGTATATCAGAATGTCTATCAAGATCTAGTTGATATCTATCAGAATTTGAAGTATCAATTTTTTACTCAGAAATTAGGAGTAAATTTCTCCTATAAATAGAAGAGTTTATCATTTCTAAAAAAAAATAACAATTACTCTCTCTTTTCTCTCTCTACTCTTGTTCTCTGTTCTTAGTTATTTTATAATATGTTATCAGCACGAGACTCTACCGTCTCAAATTTGAAGGCTAAGGTATTATTATTTTTCTTTTTTTTTATGGCTAACAATCTTACGAAATGTGAGTTCGTTGCCCTTCAAAATTCGGACAAGAACTACATTTCATGGGTGCTGGATGCCGAAATCCACTTAGATTCTATGGGTCTTGAAGACGCCATAAAAGAAAGAAAATCTAACATCTAGACAAAATCGTGCTAAGGCTATGATTTTCTTGCGTTATCATCTTAACGAAATTCTGAAAATTGAATACCTTACTACAAGGATCCACTCGTATTGTGAAATAACCTAAAAGAAAGGTTTGACCATTTAAAGATGGTCATCCTACCGAAAGCGCGATATGAGTGGATGCATATGAGGTTTCAAGACTATAAGTCTGTACATGAGTACAATTCTGCAATGTTCAGAATTTCTTCTCAATTGAAACTATGTAGAGAGAAGGTCAATGATGACGATATGATGGAAAAGACGCTCTCCACTTTTCATGCCTCGAATGTGCTCTTACAACAACAATATCGAGAGAAAGGTTTCAAGAATTATACTGAACTGAGTTCTCATCTTCTCGTGGCTGAACAAAATAATGATTTGTTGATGAAAAATCACGAGAATCGACCTACTAGATCTGCACCATTCCCTGAGATGAATGATGTGCATGCTCACCATGTTAGGTGTCGGCCTTGGAAGTGGTCGTGGACGTGGTCGTGGTCGTGATGACCAAGAAAGAAATCTTGTTCCGGGTGTTAATCACTCATCGAATAAAAAGAGAAAAGATGAGAAACGTGAAGCAATTACTTGTTTTTGATGTGGTGGAAAAGGACATTATTCACGTGATTGTCGTGCTCTCAAGCACTTGGTTGATCTTTATCAAGCATCACTAAAGAAGAAAGAGAGAAATTCCGAGGCTAACTTTTTCTCTGAAAATAATGTTGACATCGCGTGCTTGGATGTAGCAGATTTTTTCGAGCACCCTGAAGGAAAGATTGATCGGTGATGATTCCGTAAACATGGAAGAATGAATGATTTTTTTTTTATTGTTGATAAGAGTTAGTGAATAAAAATTATGTAAAAGTAGTTGTTTGCATGAGTATTAGTTTTTGATTAATATTAACTAGTTTAAATTATATTATTGTTGTTTATTATTGAATTGAATTAAATTTCAATTGTCATTATTTATTGAAAAAGAAAAAAAAAGGGGTACGATTAATATTCTTCAAAGACACCTAACAACAACTGTTCTCAATATCAATTCTCTCTTTATAATATAATATACAATTAAATTACATATGGATTTATTAGTTACACGGACTCATTCTAATATTCATATAGGTCGAAAGAAAAGGTTGAAATATTCTCTGCTGCTTTCATTTTTTTTTCTAGTTATATTGTTATGATTATGGATTTAGCTAATTATATATACTGTCATTGTAAAATACTACGTCTATTACGTAATTACTTAATAAAAGGTAATTAATAATTTATTAGTGATTTTCACTTTATGCAATGATATATTTATTTTATTTTATGTATATTTTTTATTTGAAGATATGGATAATTTTCAAAGTAAGCTGTCCAATTGTGAAGATATTTATTTGATTGATTCTAGTACTACATATACGATATTCAAAGATGAGAAATATTTCTCACATCTAAACATGGGCAAGGTTAATGTTACTATAATTTTTGGTAGTGCTAATTTGATTGAAGGCTTCGGGAAAGCTATTATAATCTTGCCTAAGGGAACTAAACTCATCATAAATAATGCTATGTTTTCTCCTAAATTTTGGAGAAACTTGATGAGTTTTAAAGATATCCATGAAAATGGTTATCATATCAAGACAATTGATGAGATGAATCTTGAATATCTTGGTATCACCAAGAATGTCTCTGGGCAGACATGTGTTATAGAAAAGTTTCCTGGTTTATCTTCTGGCCTATATTGGACAAATATTTGTGCAATTGAGGCACATTTTATAGTAAACAAGAAGGTTACTAATTCCAATACTTTCGTCCTTTGGCATGGTCGACTGGGACATCCTGGATCTATAATGATGAGACGAATCATAGAAAATTCAAATGGGCATCCATTAAAGAACTTGAAGGTTCTTTCGAATGGTGAATTTTCATGTAATGTTTGTTATCAAGGCAAGCTGACTGTGAGTCCATCGCCAACAAAAGTTGTGATTGAGTTCCCTGTGTTCTTGGAACGCATACATGGGGATATTTGTGAACCCATTCACCCACCTAGTGGGTCATTTAGATACTTTATGTTCCTAATAGATGCTTCCTCTAGATAGTCTCATGTGTGTCTTTTGTCATCTCGCAACTTGACATTTGCAAAATTGTTGTTACAAATAATACGATTACGAATACAGTTTTTCGATAATCAAATTAAGTCTATTCACCTTGATAATGCTACAGAATTTTCATCCCAAGAATTTAATGACTATTGCTTATCGATTGGGATAAGAGTGGAACATCCTGTACCCCATGTTCACACTCAAAATGGCCTTGTTGAGTCATTAATTAAATGTCTACAGTTGATAGCAAGACCATTGCTTATGAAAACTAAATTACCCACTTCTGTTTGGGGTCATGCAATTTTGCATGCTGCAACACTTGTTCGTCTTAGACCGACAAATCATCATAGATTTTCTCTCTTGCAATTGATTTTGGGTTAAGAGCCTAATATATCTCTGTTGACACCTAATTTTTGCCCTCCCCGACTAAATTTAATCCTAAGTTTTTTCAATTTTTAATAAAATTAAAATATTTATTTCATTCGAATAAATTTTTAAAATATATTTGTACGTGATTTTGTTATTTTAAGTAGAGATTATATATTATCGTGTTCAATTATACGAGATTATATAATTTGATTACTTAAATAGCTATTCTATGGAATATCGGATTTTAATTAAAGTTTATTTTAAAAATAAATTTAAATGATTAAAATCTTAATTTAAATATAATTTATTCTTGAAAATAATTTATTTGATTTTATTAAATCAAGAAGCTCGGGATTAAATGCGGTATTAATTCATTTTGAATTGATTTAATTCAGCCAATCTATTAAATTTGACTATAATTGAAATTAAATTGGTTATAATTACAATGCAATTGGCCAATTAATTTTAATTTAGCCAAAATTAAAATAGATTTAGCTAATTTCTAATTTAATTGGGGTGATTTTCTAAAATAACCCCAAAATTGACCTAATATACCCTTTATTAATCCCAAAACCTTAACAATTTTTTTTATTACCCAATTAACCCAATAACTGCAAACAACATCGGCCCAACAAAACACCCACCAGCAACCCATTCTTATTTCTATTTTATTAACAACCCAACACCAATCCAATTAACCCCTCACCAGCCCACTTATCCTCAACCCGGCCCAATCCCTACTTTCCTTTCTCTCTTACCTGTATCAACGACAACAAATGGGACCAGAACAACAAACAACAATCCGATCCCCGAACCGATATAATCTTGGTGACGCAACGTCGGTACCCAAAACAGTTAATAACATTGATTAACAACAATAATTTTCAGCAAAAACCGACAATAACAAAATAACAAACTGACCCGATTTTGATCCGTTTCGACCCGCAACCCTATCCTCCATACGATCCCATGTGCTAGTCATGTTCTTCTTTAAAAGACCCCAAAAATTGAGGATTATTCTAGAAGTTGACACCCAACGTGCTCTTATTTGTCGATGGTACAAAAAAGGACGACACTCCTTTCATCACTGTTTATCATCATTGAGATTTAATTAGAGCCAACTGATTCAATCGTTTTATCTATGAAAAATTTCAAAAATGCCCTTGAAAAATTCTCTCCTACATCGGTGAAATGAGAATTGAAGCCCTATTTGATTCTCTATAAAAGGCTCACTGTGGAGCATGAAGGGAGGAAGCCTTGAAGGATTGAAAAATATCTTTTGATCAAACCACAGTCTATTTTTAAAAGTATAAATTTTTTCGTAAAGTTCGTCGGCTAGTTGAAGTTTCCAAGTTGACGATGATGTCATTTTTGGGTGGCGGCGATCCCGACGGAAGCCCGATCCCATTTTGTTGCATAACATCTGGTTAGTCATCGATTCCTTTTATTATTTTTGTTGTTATCGGCGTCGCGGTAATGGTAGTATGTAGTAATTTTGCTTTTTGCTTTGTACGCTGTAGAATGCCTTATCCTCTTCGTTGTTTTCTTTTCATCTTCGCTGCTGCTGCTGTAAAGATTTGATTAATTTATTTATGATATTAAGTGTTGTGCTGTTGCTGTAGAGATTTGATTAATTTGCTCATTAGGTTTAAGTGTGGTGCTGCTGCCATTTCTTTTTTTTTTTTTAAGTGGTTGTTTTATCGATTAAATTTACAACTAGTAGATGAACGGATCTGGTTTCGCTCTTTTCAGGTCTGTCCTCTTTAAACAAAAGGATAGTAACCATGTTGTGTTCTTTGTTGCCCGTCGATCTTGAAAAACTCTTCTGCTCTTTAGTTGAGATATGTTAACAGTGTATTCTGTCTAAATTTTCAAATTTTCAAAATCCTGTCTTTAACTTGTCTAGTTGTGTTTTCCTTTTGATTGGTGTTAAAGCAAATTAACTCAAAAAGGTTGCTGCTTATTAGTTTACAATCATTGTGGGTATATTTTGCTCGATTGGGGAAACTGCTGCTTGTCAAAATAAGCTCCTAACAGTCTTCTCATGTATTACTATCTCATCATCTTGAACTGCCATTTGTATTTTTATGTATATCTTTTGATACGTTCTGTATCTCTTACCCTATTCGATCTTCTAATATCGGGTACTTTTGAAATTTATTAAAGTTCGTAGCTTTTACTAGATTAGTTTTGGGTGTTGACAAAATTGCTTAAAGGTGACGGTAGATGATTACTGATAGGCCATCTGAAGTTGATTTGCTGAAGCTGCTTTCTTTTAAATCTTCTAGTTCGTAGTTTCCTAGGAGGACTATTTTGATTGTGAAATTTTAATGAATTTATGAGGTGCTTTCATACTATTTCAATATTAAATATTGTATTTCAAGTCAAATGTTAAGATTCATACTCAATCTCCTGTTAAAAATGAGTTGATTCACAATTTGTGTTTTGATGGTTTATGATGAATTATTTTCGCTAACTTTCATGTCTAGCTTCATCTCTTGCTCTCTTCCTATATTTCTTCTTTTCAATTTCCTAGAAACCCCTTGTTGAGCTATGAAATATTTTGAGCAGTATAGTAGATTAGTAAAAGATTAAACTTGTCTTTGAATATTTGAAAATATGAAAAGTTAAACATGTATTTGCTTAATAAGATACCTTTTGTCTAATTTTGTTCACTTTGTCTTAATTTTTTTTTATTTCATAACATTATCATTAGATTGATGAATGCCAAATGTGTTTAATGCTTTGCCAAACATTGCATCTAGATGGTTTTCTGCCTGTTGAATGTAATTAATATTATGTTGATATTGATTGAACTATTGGTTGCTATGTTGCAGTGTTCATGTATCGATTAAAACTCTTTTCTAAATTATTTATAATTGAATTAATTCCTAATTCTTATCTTCATTTTTTCTTTGCATGAACTCGCTTGGGAGTCCAATTGGGCTATTTTTCCGTGTATTACACAATGGATCATTAAGGCCTGCCTTTTTAAAAGACTTTGAACGCTGATTACATAGTATGGATACAAGAAATCGAAAGAAGAAAAATGGGTTAAAGTCCTATATTTGAAGCGGCAAAGAAACTCGAGAGTCTCATTTTTCTTTATTCATTCATTGTTGTCTTTTTATTATTATTTATTTATTTCTTCATTTCATTATTTATTCATTTGGGCCTCGAAGCCAAAGTTGTAAATTTAATATAGGTGAAGCAGATTTTGGGCCCACAGGCCTAAAAATATAGTTTAGGACAGGTTACGGGCCAAGGCCCAACATTTAGATTAGGACTGGTGCAAGTAGGCCAAAAGCCCAATTAGATTAGGATAGGGTCTATTGATTTGGGCTCAATGGCCTAGTCTTTTATTTTCTCCCCTTCCCTTTTGATGAGCTTATTTGCTTTTTCATTTGCTTAGACTTGATTAAATCCCTACTAAGTCGTCCAAATCTATTTTACACAAGTCTTTTTCCCCAAATCAGTCACTTTTTCAACAATCAGTCTTTTTCAAAGTTAATCAAAAGTTGTTTTCAAACAGTCCAGATAATTGCAAGTTAGCGGACGTTTTAGGTGCCTAAAACCTTCCTAAAACGTTAATAGGAACCGCTTACTTAGAATCTTTAAATTTAAATGATTTTTTTTATTTTGGATCATTTAAAGTATCGTAGAAAGGTTTTCTTAATTCCTTTTAAAAATTAAGTGGCGACTCTTCAAAAGTTAAAATTTTCGCAAAACAGAAATGACGACTCTACTGGAGATTTTTAACTAGGTTCTAACCAAATGTTTAATTTCATCTTTTGACTAACTGTTTAAATTGCTTATGTGTTTATATATTTTGATTTTACAAAATTTAATTATTGCATCTCATAGCATAATTCCGCATTGATTATTAAATTGTTTGGGATTTCGTGGATGTCCCGACCCCTGTTGTTCAACTCTAAATAAAGTGTTGGAGATACGTTGGTTTATTAGCACGTGAGACGTCTGATAGCTATTTGTATTTCCAAACTCAAGTCGTCCGCTTGGGAACTTGGTTCAAACCCACT
Organism: Capsicum annuum; assembly: GCF_002878395.1. Lineage (NCBI taxonomy): Eukaryota > Viridiplantae > Streptophyta > Magnoliopsida > Solanales > Solanaceae > Capsicum > Capsicum annuum. Next base: position 158,703,585 of record NC_061115.1, on the reverse strand, counting down.
CTAGACACCTAGGATTGAGCGAAACCAAAACCCTATTTTAGGCATAAACCTAGGACGACCCAATACCCGAGGGGGTATTGAGCCCATTAGAAAACTTGCCCTGGGTCTATTGACCCCGAGTCAATTACAGATAAATCATATTTATGTGTTGAAGAAATATATGTTTGTTTAATCCAATCCAATATCCTTTGGGGGTTGGGAGAAGGCTTGCTTTGCTTACTTTTGTGTAAGGATGCCTAAATCATACACCAATTGAGAGAGGAGTTGAAGCAAGCCAAGCAAGAATTTAATCGATTCGGATGGTTGAATCCAGGGAACAGCTATACGGAAATTGCTTGATCATCAATGGATGTCGCTAATGCCAAGAAGTGGACAAAGCTAAGAGGGCGAAGGCCGATACAAGAGCATTCAGGAGCTAGTATTTCCTATCCCCTGTGCAGGACATTATTCTTTTTCTCATGTTATTTTTATTTTCCCTAAAGATTGTATCCCTTTTGTGCAAATTTTGTAGGAATTTATGCCATTTATGTTCACCTATGAAGGTTTATAGGGGATAATGAATTGGTTTTAAAAAAAATATATTTCCTTCAGATACGTTAGGCTAACCCTTGACTCAAAAGGGTCATCCAATTAGGATGCACGTTTATTACAATATGTTTGTATGATATAACTGCTTATGTGCTTATATGTGCTATGTTGATTCGAATCAAAGACGAATTGATCCAATGCCATTTTTCACAAAGCATCTCTAGGCAGAAATATACCCCACTATACAAAAATCCGACCAAACATACTTCAAGTCTCCCGATTTTCTCAGAAAAGTCCCCAGTCATTCTTACAACTTCCAAAATGATTGGTACCATTTTAGGAAAGTTGACTTTAGAATTATAAAAAGCCATTATAGTTTTGAACTACGTAGGGCCTGATTTCTCCTCCGTGAGATACGTAGGCAGCTTTTCGGCCTGACCCCCATCTTAAAAAACTCTGTTGTCCTCTACTTTCTTAAAAAAAGTAATAAGATCGAAAAGAAGAAAAGTTGAGCCTTCCTGATAAATTCCACTTATCCATATCATTGAGCAAAATCCCGTTCATTGAAATTCTCGAGTCATCGTTACTTCATCGATCAATTCGTATGAGATGAGAAACAACTCTATGTGTTTATTTTCTACCTTATCATCTTGCTTTGCTTATTACTAACGAAATCTAACATGTCAGCCTTTGAATTATTTTTACTTTGCAGGTAATAGAAACTACTCTGTGTTGGTACAAAATGACCCTACTTCACCAGATCAAAATTAATGAGAGAAAGAAAAAGAACAATGACTAGTAGTAAAACTAGACTCTACCAATCATTTTTCAAACCTGTAAGCGATGGTCTGGAGGATGGAATAAGAAAAAATGTAATGAAAGAATTTTCCAAGACAACCAGGATCATGAAAGATTAATTGGAGAAAACATTGTTGAATTGGACCTCCACTCCACTCATGACTTATCGATCATCATATAACAATAACTTAAAACCTGTCATTGTTATGTCATGTAAAGAATTAAGATAATGATAGCCCTAGAACAATCAACAGAAGAGTCAAAGAGTTCGAGAATCAAATAAGCCTAATCTAGAGGAATCCGAGGTGGTTAACTAGGAAGGCGATGACTAAGGGAATTAGACTTTTGATCCTTCGTTCTATCAAGAAAAACGCAGTACAAACGCCATGTCATCCATAGATTTGCTTATTTCTATCTTAGTAAGATGGATAAGAGTATTTTAGGGCCATTATGAGTTTATGTACAAACTATGTTTGACCTGAATTCCCAAGAAAGGGATACGTAGGTAGCCTATGTCCGCTTCGATCAACCCCTTAGGATAATTTGTCTTTTTTTTATGTATGAACTGCGTGATGACCTGAATTCTCAAGAAAGGGATACGTAGGCATCCTATGTCGGCTTCGGTCAACCCATTAAAATTTTATATACATCCCTAGCGTAGTATTGAATTATGTTTGACCTGATTCCTACTTCAACAGGGATACATAGGCGCCCCCAATGGCTCGATCATATAACCCCAAAAAACAAATAGTTGGGCTTTGAGTTTCCCTCTTTAATCTAAATCAACTAGTCTCTCTTCTCTCTCTCTCGACAACCTCTCTCAACTCTCTCCCAACTAATAGTTCTGCACATTTCTCCTTTCAATCCTCAACGACTTCAACATCCGACGATAAATAGTTGGTCTTCGAGTTCCTTTTTAACTTCAATCTTCAATTGACGTGACAACCTTGCTCTCCATCCACAACAGCTTTAAATTCTTCAACCTTCGATCGACGTGACATCCTTGCTCTCCGACCACAATATCTCCGAATTCATCATTGTTCCTTTTCTTCTTTCACAGGTAAAAATTTATGGTCTTTTTAGTTTTGAAAAAAACAAGGAACTTGAGCCAACTTCTCTTATAGTATTGGTTAACAATTTTAATATTTGTTGCTTTAATTTGAAATGCGGTCTGAATAAAACTCTAATTTTGGTATGTTTTCTCTTATCTTTTTGAAGTGAATTTTGATTTTTTGTTGTTTGTTGCATTTTTTGAAGTTTAATTTTTGTTGTTTGTGTTTATAAAAACAAAACAACGATTTGGGTTGATTTGTTCTGTTCTTGTTCTTGGTAAAAATGGTGATATTATTGTTTTTTTGTTGAAGAAAATTATGCTACTATTTTTTAATTTCTCCAATAGATTATCTATCTGGTGAAACATATTAACCATCTGATCCAATAGATTTGTCATATGATGCAATAGATCAACCATCTGATGTACCAGGGAAACCATCAGATTAAAATTCTGATGCAATAGATTTAGCATATGGTGCAATAGTTTAACTATCTGACGCAACAGATTCACCATATTTTATAACAAATTAAGTATCAGATAAAATGTTTGATGCAACTGATTAACCATCTAATGTAATAGAAGAACCACCAGATTAATGATTTGATGCAACAGATGAACCTTCCATTGAATAAAATCCTATTAACTCTTCCAATAGGACATGTCCAAGACTTGATTTTTCCAACTGATCATTCATCTGCTGCGATAGACAAACTTTATATTGGAAGAAATCTAAACAATATTGACCGTTGAGAACTGTTCCAACAGATCACTCATGTGTTGCAACATATGTGTGACTTGTTGTACCGACCATTCATCTTTCTCAAAAGATGAGTGATATATTTTGTATTGTCATAACAGATTACTCAGTCATTTCTACATGTTCGTTAACTGTTCTGATAGATCACTCATATATTACAACGGATGTGTGATCTGTTGCACATGCCATTCATCTTTCTCAATAGATGAGTGATATATTTTGTATTATCACAACAGATTACTCAGCCGTTGCTATAGGTTATTTAACTGCTCCAACAGATCACTCATATATTGCAACAGATGATTTTGTAACATATGTGTGATCCACTACACAGACCATTCATTTTTCTCAACAGATGAGTAATATATTTTGTATTGTTGCAACAGATTACTCATCCGTTGCAACATGTTATTTAACTATTTTAATAGATCACTCATATATTGTAACAATGTGTGATCTATTGCACAGACCATTCATCTATCTTAAAAGATGAGTGATACATTTTGTATTATTGCAACAGATTACTCATCTGTGCAACAGTTTTGTTATATGCTGCAACAAATATACTACCTGGTGCAATAGATAAGTGATTTATTGAAACTGTTATTTTACTGTTTCGCTTGTTAGATTTACTGTTATCCCTTTTTAATGATGCATTAATCAACTATAATATATTTTTGTATGTTCCTATTAATTTTAGATAATATGGCTCCCCAAAAAATAAAAACCGAATCAAGTCCAAGTAAAGGAACAAGCGAAGCAGCTAGGCTACATCCACCACTCTATGAGCTTATTTTACAAGCGTTATCTCAATCAGAAGTAGAATATGATGAACACGGGGAGGAGGAATATTTCAAAAGAGATGATCCAAATGCTAATAGCCCTTCCACCAAAGAGTTGGTCAAAACCTAGAGCATTGATTGTTATCCTATGAGAATACAGTGCGATGGTGCCATAGATTTAACAGGTGATTTCGTGATTATGTCAGCCATGGAAAAATCTTTCGATGCCTTCAAAAAATGCTTCGAGAATAAAAATTGGATGCATATTTCAGGGACAACTACTTTGGGAAATATCTTGATTTGTCGGAGGACAACAATGCTCGTTTCCAAATGAAAATGGTATATGAAATTATCAAGAGTAGGTTTACGTATAAAAACAAAGATAAGATGGATGAGGTGTGGATAAATTACTATGACATGCCTATTTTTTTTATTGGAAGGAGTTTACCATAGTTACTGGACTAAAATGTTATCCTCCTTCTCAAGTTATACCTATTTTGACCCAAAAAAAACACCCGCACACCTAAAAATGGCAAATACAAGTCGTGTGATCGTGATGAGCTGGTGTCCATTGTTGGTCCAAGCTTCAAAAATAAAAATTTGATAGAAGCGTTGAAAGGTAAAGGACTTTCAAAGAAGCACAAGCAGTCATTGTGCTTGGTTTGGTTTGTACATAATATTCTTTGGGCGAGAGATGTTAACAACAACATAAACGTTGGTTTAATAAAGCTTTCTGAGGATCTTGAGGCGTTTAATAGCTATCCTTGGGGTAATGAAAGCTTCAAAATGACTGTCAAATATTTGTTGACTCCGTTAGCGCCAAAGTCAGTCAACTTATATGGCTTTTCATGGGCTTTCATGGTAAATGTTTCTTTCTTTTATTATGATATAATTTATTTTTTCTAATCAATAATTGTTTTGATTTATTGGGGTTATTTTATAGGCTTGGGCATTTGAAGCCATTCCTTATTTGAGACAACAAGTGAACTACCAGGAAGAAGTTTCCTGTCCAAGAATCTTGAGATGGTCGTCGGCCAAATCTGATAAAAATGTAAAATTTCTTGATCTCTTCAACCCCCAAAGGATGCAGTAAGTATAATTATAGTTAAGTTTTTATTTTAATTAATGATTTTTTTGAATGATCTAATCATCATTCTAATATATGTAATGATTTATGTTAGATTGTGCATTCACCGCTAGTTCCGACCAATCGAGAGTTGAAGATGCCATTTTTTCTTGCTTTACGGTCTGTACAAACCTTATCGGACCCTAAGATCATCGACAGAATAAAAATGGAATTGTTTGGAGCTACAACCATTACAAGAATAATTTTGGAGGGTGAGCTTGTTGTTGATAATGGTCTTAGTGGTGATGGAGTTATTGGTGGTGGTGGTGGTGGTGCTGTTGGTGCTAATGATGCTCCTCTTATAGTATTTAAAATAAACCATTATGAGTATTATCATACTGGTTATACAAATTTTGCCTCACTCAATGAATGTTCTGCATGCAAATGTCAAGACTGCAGGGCGAAATATGATGTAGTGATTAATGTTATTAATGCATTAACTACTTCTGTAAAGGAACTAATATCTAAGAGGGGTGTCATTCCATCAAAGAGGATTTTATTTCCATCCACTCCATTAGAGATTAAGGCTAAGAGGAGAAGGAAAGTGATTTCCAAGGCATTATCAAGCATCCAATAAAGCAAAATTGCAACTCCTCTATCTGCGTGTTATACTGAGCAATGTACAATGTCCAAAGAAGAGCCGCACGAGCTAAAGAAGGTGAATATATATGTCTTCCAACTAATAAACAAACATATTTCAGTTTCAACCGATGACACATCTGCTGAAAATTATCAAACAGATACATACATCTGTTGCCAAAGTTGACTAACTTATTACACCAGATAAAGTATCTGTTGCGATATATGTCTCATCTATTTTAGCAAATCAAATAGCTCTTTGTACCTTTTATTTGTACCAATAGTTGACCTATCTGCTGCAACAGATGAGTCATATGTTACAACAGATGGTTCATCCATTGGAAATTATCATATAGGTCTTCCTCATGTAGAAATTTATTCCAACAGTTGATTCATTGTTTCAACATAAATATAATCTATTTGGGATAATTTAAAATAGGAGGAAGACCTGTTTGATTTGCTAGAATAGATGAGTTATCCTTTTTCATTTTATTGTATCTTTGTGATTAGTATTGACCAATTTTGGCTTTCCAGGTGGATGTAGAAGCTACTGCTGAAAAGCATTGATAATATGCTACTCTTTTTATGGAAATACGGAGAATAGAAAGTGCAGAAACTATACGTAAGTGACAATAAAGATCCACGACGAGCAAAATCGAATTTCATAGCACTGGATGAAGAAAAACTTGTCTATATTGAGTAGATCTTTATAGTTTGAATCTGTCAAAGTAATAACCTCACCCCTCCTTAGGAATCCTTGGCATCAATACTTAAATTGTGGATGTATTTGTTGAGATCTGTACCCATACAATTTTTTTACATTTCATTTATTCGTTGATTTATTTCAGCTAATTTTTTAAGGCTTCGATTTATTTTTTTTTGTCTATGAATTTTTTTCCTTAGATTTGAACTTATTAATTAAAATAGAACACTATATTTAAATATTGCAAATGATAATGTATCTATTGCAATAGACGACATATCTATTGAAAAATATCAAACAGATTTAGACATATGTTGCAACAGGTAGGTAATCTATTGGAATTTATAAAACAAGTCTCCCATTGCTGCAACAGATAGACTTATATGTAAGAACAGGTATAATATTTATTACAACGAATGAAGAGTCTATTGTATTATACAAATTCAACTTTTATTGGACATAAAAACTTGCCACTACATGTAAAAAAGTGAAAGTGAATTGAAATAAAAATGCGAAACCACCCATCGACCGTGTTCAGTTCAAACACCTAAAATAAAATAGGCATCAAGTAGACAGCGTTCATTTTAAACATGTAAAATAAAATAGGCATCAAATGTGTCAGGGTTGGCACTTTTTGCTGACTTGGCGTCTGATTTGGCCCCCAACGGTCATTTTTTCCCACATCGTCTTATATATTCGTCTTCTTCCTAAAATTTAACCCTAAAATCCCAAATATTATTCTTCATCATCAGTTTTTTATCTATCCAAAATTTTCAAATTATCTGCATTTGGTATTTCTTTTCTTCATCTTTTTTCCATTTTTTCCAACTGAGCTTGACAATGTCGAGCGCATCTTTCGCTATTTTTTTATGATAACGATTTTTGATATTGTAAGTGCGATCATGAAGATCTATTGAAGACTTCTTAGACTCAAAAAAATCCAAGTCGTTGGTTTTTTACTTGTAAGATTTCAAAGGTAATATTTTTTTAATTTAATTAGTTGATTAATTATTGACTTGAAATTGTATTTTAATTGTGTTCTTATTTTTATAGAAATTTGGTGGATGCGATTACTTTGATTGGTATGAAGAATGACACCCTTCACAAGTAAATCGTATAATTTGGGGTTTGTTGAACAAAGTCAAGGCTTCTGAAGAGAAATAAAATTAGGCAAGAAGATACTACATTGTTGTCGTTATTGCTACTGGTTTGGTATAGTTGGACACATGGATATTCAAGCCAAATTGCTGAAATTTTCATGATGGTGTATTTGTTACTTATTTGGTGTTGTCGAGCACATGTATATTCAAGCGTAATTGTTATAAAATATCAAACAGGTTTAGACATATGTTGTAAAATTTAAGTTATCTGTTGAAAATTATCAAACAGGTCTACCCACTGTTGCAACAGATTTGACTTAGATTAGATAGAAATAACATTGACAAAATACAACAGATGACCAACCTATTGCAACAGATAAACTATCTGCCAGAACAGATAGAATATATTTTACAATAGATTGACAATCTATTGCATTATAAAAAACTCAACTTTTATCAGAAAAAAATTATTTCCACTACATGTACATATAATCTAAAGTAAAGTGAAGTGTGACTTGAAATAAAAACTATTATTTCACAGGATCTTCTATATACACAGGCTCCAAGCGTCCAATTAGTACCCCATAAGACCAGACCTCTTGCAGGTTTGCCACAGCATTGTCGCACAAAAAGGTCATTGGCTCGGCCATTTCTGCGCCGGTCAGCAAACATTCAATGTGTGCAAGAGCGTGTGAGCTGCACGTGTAATCAGTATTATTTTTTGGAAGGTTTATGCCCTTGTTTCAACCTTCAAAATCCCATGATTTCTTCATCAACACTTCCTTTGGCAAATGATTCATCAATTAACTCTCCCTAAACAAGATGGGTAACATCTCCATCAGTGGCTGCACGTGCAAAATAATATCGACCTCGTCGATGGCAGGTTCATTGCAGTCATAAACTTTGATCTTTTCCTCCTCAAGTAGTATCTCAACATCCTGATAATGTATAATGTTCACGCTAATGACTGCAAGAATCTTCTTTGCCTCGGTCCAGCTCTTGCCATGTGGATTTGGCCTCTTTTCTCTAACATATTTTATCATTTCTTCTTCATCCAAGTCCAACGTAGAAACTAAGAAATCAAGTCCTGCACCACAGGATGATGCATCAGTATTGAGTTGATCGTACTTATCCTTGAGCTTCTTGCAGAAGTCGAGGTCTATTATCCTATCGACATCGTCATAAGCTTTGGGGTATGTTAATTGCCTTTTCCTCATGAGGTAGAGAATTTTGTCAACATGTTGTGATATAAGAAGTCAATTTTTAAATAGGTTAGTGATTGTAAAGATGGTCCATCTGTTGCATAGGATTCTCTGAATCAATAATCCAATGCAACTTATACAATAGATGGATAATAAATTATAATAAAACCACTACCAGTTTCACCAGAATACCCAGCTGTTGCAACAGATGTCACATCTATTGCGTAGCTTCTTCTTTATGGGGTAGATTAGAAGGCTAGGTTAGGAAAAGTAAACTTGCCTTGTCCTCGTACCACATACGCATATCTGTCGTCTGGAAGTCTTGGGGAGAAAGGGGGCCTGGGGTAATTTGGTTCACCTGGCTTAGCATTCTTGGCCTATTGCAAATCCCTTTTCTCTTTGGCGCTAAGTTCCACCTATATGTCTACCTTCTTGAATGGCCCCTAAACTTCAACAACTTTTGGAGAGGGAGGAGTTACAATTATTTTTGATTTCCAACTGGAGAGTATGTCAGTTATTTTTCTTTTCTTCCTCCTAACTAAAACTGTAAGAGTGTATGGCTCCCTCACCTTCATCGATGGTATCATAACTCTCTTGGATCTGAATTTCTCGATAGTTTTAGAGATATCCTCTACTTTTTCAAAGAGTTTATCCTGGTTGTCCTTGCACTCTTTGCATTCGCAATGAGAACACGAGGGTGAAGATGGGTGAGAGGGACCTGTGTAAGGGTAAAAAAGGATGTTTTCAAACATATTTTTTTTAAGCATCAACATGCTCATCATCATGAGTGGTAGAAACATTAGCATGCCTACCACCAACAACAACAACTCCACCAGAAGAAGCACTTGGATCTGCCTTAGTAGGTTGGTCATGAAGAGCCTTAATATTAGGCTGACCTTGCCTAACTGCTCTTCTTATGGCCGTTGTTCCAGCCAATTCCTTCTTTATTAACTCCACCGTTAGGTCTGCTATAGTATCAACATGGCCTAGAGTAATATAAGAAGTCATCAACAACTCTTTCTCAGTAGAACGATCCATGGATACATAACCTAGAAAAAAAAGACAAATATGTTTAAATCATTAATATAATAATTTTCATAGTTGGGTTACATTTTAACATAGCCAACTTCTGCAACAGATTAATAATATATTGCATCACATTACCCATTTGTTGCATAGTTTGCAGTAGATAGTTAAAATCCATTTGAGTCGGGTTCAGAGAAACAGAATAACACATGGACAATCTGATGCAAAATATCAATCATCTATCACAACAGATTACCAATCTGTTGCACCAATTGCATAAGACGGGTAATCTGTTGGGTTACATATTATGCAACAGATGATCTGTCTATGTATTAACAATATATTGCATCAAATTACACATCTGTTGTATAATTTGTAGTAGATGGTTAATCTGTTAGGAGTCGAGTTCAGAGAACCAAAGCAATAGATGGGTAATCTGATGCAAGATATCAATCGTCTGTCGCAATTGATTATCCATCTATTGCACCGGTTGGAATAGGACGGGTAATCTGTCACAACAGATATCCCATCTGGTGCATCAGATATAACATCTGTTGCACTAGATATAACATCTGTTCAATATCTTTCATTACGTAAAATTATTTTACTTGAAGAAAACGTACTGCATCATCCGGAGGGTTAAAGAGATCAGCCTCCTTAATTTGGGTGTTATGCAGCCTACCACCTAAACATCTTTGGATAAGAAATCTCATTTGGGTAATCCATTACTTACTTTCGGAGGGGAGAAATGGCTTTAAATGCCCAAACCTAAAAAATATAAACAGTAAGTAAGAAAAAGAAAGTCATAATAACTATATTCAATATAAATTAATGGATGAGTTAAAATAGTGATTAATTTTACCATGAAAGACCAAGGAAAGTCATATAATATGGTCGTCCCTGAGGATAGCTTTGTTAGTAAATATTGGACAGCCAAGTAGAAGCTGTCATATTCCCAGGGATAATTGCTGAATTTATCAAAATCCTTAGAACACACCAACAAATCATCTTCTATAACCTTGTTGACGTCTCTTGCCAATATAACCGAATGGGCAAGCCAAATTAAGTACAATACTCCCTGTACTGCTTTAGTATAGTTTTATCCATGAGATCTGTCAATAAATCCTATGCTTTGTAGCCACGTCGAGCAATGTCAAACAACTCATCTATTTTTTCCTTATATTTTCTTGCCTTGGATCTTTTACGGGGTGTTCCTTTGGTAATAGGTGGTTCTTCTGGACGATGGCATATCAAGCCCATCACTATGGAAAACTCTTGCAAGCCAAAATAAATCGGCATGCCATAGTAGTTGATCTAGATTTCATCCATCTTTTTGCCCCCTCCTTCGAATCTTCATCATCCCCCACGTACTTGATCCTGCGCTTGAGAAGACCATATACCATCCTCATATGGAAACGGGCAGGGGACTCAGGTAGCTCAAGAAAGCATCCAAAGCGGCTCTTCTTAAAAAGTCCATCTATGTTTTTGTCCTTTATAATTTTCCTAAAATAAATATATTTACTCCCCATCGGACATTTAAGTACAATTTCACCAGTTAGTTCTTTATCTGCTTTTGGGTCATTTATCGGCATCGCAACTTGAAACTTTTCAATACTAAAAGTTTTGACAGGATCATGCTGGGATGTCGATATTAATTCATGGCACATTGGTGATCCATTATCATCATGTTAATGATCATCCTTTTTCTCTTTCTCACTCTTTGATTCCTCCTCTTTCTCACTTTCATTTTATTCATCACCATCTGCAGACCCTTATCCACCTCCCTCAACATTGTTTTCATATCTCTCTTCAGCTTCACTTTTCCCTGGAAAGCTCCTCCGAATCCCTTTGTACTGTAGCCTTTTTTTGGGTGGTCAAACGTTGATTGACTTTCACTTTCTTTTCTTTTGGGAGACATGTTTTACCTCCAAACAACAGAAAAATAAAAATTATATAACAATTGATATATGCATAAATTTTAAAAAATATATTACAAACACTACTAATACCGACACACCAATAGCCACCACCACCACAAACACCACCAACTAATGCCACAAATATCCCAAATACCAACACCACCAACAACCACCACAAACACCACCAACAATGCCACCACAAACACCACCAACCAATGCCACCATCAGTGCCACTACCACGACAATGACGAACACCACTACCACCACCACCACAAATACCATCCAACAATACCACGATAGTCAACGAAATACTGTGATAGAAACTAGGCTTTTCTTGAGTTCTTCCTATGATTTTACCATCAAAACTCAAAATTGTAAATCCATTCTCGAAGATAATACAACTAAAATTTTTCTCTTTTATCATTAACTTAAAAGACCTTATTTAAAAAAAATAATAAATATAAAACTCTTCTCAAACTTTATTACCTATGAAGACAGAGAAAACGACTGATACAAGCAAGAATAAAGTCGAAAATAACACCTATATGGTCGGAAATGAGAAGAAAATTGATCTGTTGTAAAGAGTAGAGCAATTTGTTGAGTAGCTGTTGTCTGTACTCATAAATGGATGATTTGTATGGGTTGATTTATATTTTGGAAAAGAGTGACAAGTTTTGAAAATGTTAATTTAGTCTGAATTGATCTTAATTATTTTTTAAAATTATAAAAAATATGCATAATTTTTAACCCTTTCATCATGCAATTGCCAAAAGACTCAATTGAAGTTGTAGTTGACCCTATGAACTCACCTCTGGTCCTAGATTAATTAATTTAGGTATATGAACTCAATTGAAATTTTATAAAAATAAATCTTCAACCTGTTGCATCAAATACGCATCTGTTGTAAATTATCAAACAGATTAAGTAATCTATTGCGATCGATTACCTATCTGTTGTAAATTATTAAATGGATTGTCACGTGTTGCAACAGATTACACATATATTATAAATTATCAAATAGGCGCTTCTATCTGTTGTAGTTGACCATATGAGAACTCACCCCTAGTCCTAGATTAATCAATTAAGGTATTAGTTGAACATATGAGGTAGTAAGAATCGGTTCAGCTTAGAGTGATCGATTGTCGACTCTAGTCAGAAGGAACGCAATACCGTCTTATCATCCAATTGCCAAAAGACTCAATTAAAGTTGTAGTTGACCCTATGAGAACTCACCCCTAGTCCTAGATTAATTAATTAAGGTATTAGTCTAACATATGAAATCAATTGAAATTGAATAAAGAAAAATTCAACCTGTTGCAACAGATAAACCATCTGTTGTAAGTTATCAAATAAATTAAGTCATTTGTTATAACAGATTTCTCATCCGTTGTACATTATCAAACAGATTAAGCTATCTATTGTGATAGATTACCCATCTGTTGTAAATTGTCAAATGGATTAAGTCATATGTCACAATAAATTATCCATCTGTTGTAAATTATCAAATAGGCGTTGTCATCTATTGTAGTTGACCCTATGAGAACTCACCCTTGGTCCTAGATTTGCCAATTAAGATATTAATCTAACATATAAGGTAGTAATAATTGGTTCAGCTCAGAGTAATCGATCGACGACTCTGGTCGGGGGAACATAATACCGTCTCATCATACAATTTTTGAAACACTCCATTGAAGATATAGTTGACCCTATGAGAACTCACCCCTAGTCCTAGATTAATCAATTAAAGTATTAGTCTAACATATGAGGTAATAAAAATCAGTTCAACTCAGAGTGATCGATCGACGACTCTGGTCGGAAAGAACACAATACGGTCTCATCATTCAATTGCCAAAAGACTCAATCAAAATTGTAGTTTACCCTATGATAATTCACCCCTAATCTATGATTAATTAATCAAGGAATTAGTCTAACATATGAAATCAATTGAAATTCAATAAAAATAAATGTTCAACCTGTTGCAACAGATTAACTATTTGTCATAAGTCATCAAACAGATTAAGTCATTTGTTGCAACAAATTACTCATCTGGTGTACATTATCAAATAGATTAAGTCATCTGTTGCGACAGATTACCCATCTGTTATAAATTATCAAATGGATTAAGTCATATGTCGCAACAGATTACCCATCTATTGTAAATTATCAAATAGGCACTGCCATTTATTATAGTTGACCCTAACTTACCCCTAGTCCTAGATTAATCAATTAAGGTATTAGTTTAACATATGAGGTAGTAAGAATTAATTTATCTTAGAGTGATCGATCGAAGACTCTAATCGAGAGGAACGCAATACCGTCTCATCATGCAATTGCCAAAAGACTCAATTGAAGTTGTAGTTAACCCTATGAGAACTCACCCCTGGTCCTAGATTAATCAATTAAGGTATTAGTCTAACATATGAGGTAATAAGAATCCGTTCAACTCAGAGTGATCGATCGACGATTTTGGTCGGGAGGAACGCAATACCGTCTCATCATTATTGCCAAAAGACTCAATTGAAGTTATAGTTGATCCTATGAGAACTCACCCCTAGTCCTAGATTAATCAATTAAGATATTAGTCTAACATGTAAAATTAATTAAAATTGTATAAAGATAAATCCTCAACCTGTTGCAACAGATTAACCATTTGTTGTAAGTTATCAAATAGATTAAGTCATTTATTGCAACAGATTACTCATCTGTTGTCAATAATCAAACAAATTATGTCATCTGTTGTGATAGATTACCCATCTATTGTAAATTATCAAATAGATTATCATATGTCACAATAGATTACCCATTTGTTATAAATTATCAAATAGGCACTACCATCTATTGTAGTTGACACTATGAGAACTCACCCCTAGTCCTAGATTAATCAATTAAGGTATTAGTTGAACATATGAGGTAGTAAGAGTTAGTTCAGCTCAGAGTGATCGATCGACGGCTCTGGTTGGGAGGAACGCAATACCGTCTCATCATGCAATTTTTGAAAGACTCAATTAAAGTTGTAGTTGACCCTATGAGAACTCACCCTTGGTCTTAGATTAATCAATTAAGGTATTAGTCTAATATATGAAATCAATTGAAATTGTATAAAAGTAAATGTTCAACCTGTTGCAACAGATGTCTTTTCTGTTTGATTTAATCAAACAAATTAGTTATCTATTGCAACATATTACACATCTGTTGTAAATTATCAAACAGGTGTTGCTTCTGTTGTGATAGATGATCGATCTTTAGAAATTTTCAAATAGAAATTATTAGCTGTTGCGCTTAGATATTTTAAGACCCCCTTTTTAAAACAATTTAGGTATTTCCTGTCCGAGATAAAAAAAAAGTTAACATACTAAGGCGGTAAAAAATATTACTTGGATAACTCAAAAATCTCCTGAGTGAGTAGTCTTATCTAGTATTTTCAATGTCACCGTCTCCTCGTGCCCCTCAAAAGTTATTAATGAATATTTAAAACCCATATCTAGAAAAATACTCTCTTCTTCAGCCATAAAGTAAGACTCAACTCATCTATTACTCTTCTTTATTCTCAATTCTCTTTCTTTCTTTTTGGTCTCTCTTTTTCCTCTTCTTTCGGATGAGGATCCTTTCTGATCTCAACTGATCAATATCTTTTCTCAATTGAACTGGATGTTCTGGTCCCTTTGCTTTTTTTACATTGCAGATATGGATCACTATTGCTCTTTCCATCTCATCTTCTTCTTTACATGTCATTTAAATTAGATATTTACATCTATGACTATTAGTGATTTACCCATTACCAGTTTTCTATTTATTGATAAAATTGAAGGAAAGGTAACTTTTAAGTCTTAAATGAATGGACCATTGTTTTTATTAAAATATGCAAAACAAAGTCATCTGTTGGGAGAACTTAAAAAGCCTTATTGTCAGTATAGTTTGATGAATCAGCTGTTGGAACAGACGAAACAACTGTTTGAAGAAATCAAACCAGTAGTAAGGCTGGTTTAATTTATTCCAACAGATGAACCATCTGTTGTAATATGTCATCTATCTGTTGCAAAATGCCTCATCGGTTGAATAGATGGGTAATCAGTTACATCAGATTGGTCATCTATTGATTCACTCAATTTTGTGTTACCTTTTTGTACAGACAAAATAGCTGTTTGAAGAGATCAAACTAGTAGCAAGGCTGGTTTGATTTATTCCAATAGATGAACCATCTGTTGTAATATGTCATCCATCTGTAGCAACAGATGCCTCATCGGTTGAATAGATGGGTAATCTGTTGTATCAGATTGGTCATCTATTGATTCACTCAATTTTGTGTTGCCCTTTTGTAATGTTCTTTTTGTTCTTCTCTTGTTTGATATAAAATCTATTTCTCTTTTTTTTGCACATAAAAGAAAGTGAAACTAGATCCACTTTTGCCCAACCAATATTAAAGGCTAGAGTAAAGATAGGTTCGGAGGAACAAGCTTTTTGCAGATGGAACCACTTCATATGTGGGAGGTATGTATTACTGATCAACCTATTGTGAAAACGCATCCAGTACAATGATTTTGTGAATATTTGTTCTTTACCTATTAGGCGTTAATCCTTCAAAAAAGATATGACATTTTACAATTAAGATTGTTAGGTCCGAACTGGTAAGGCCATGGGACCAAGTAGGTGGTGTCGATACCCTGTTATAATTTAATGACCGTTTATGCTCATATTTTTGTGTCAAGTTTGGGGAGGGGTTCAAGTTTTTGGCATAGTGTAAATATCCAATAGTGATTGGACCGATTTTAATGGCTCAATGGACTTCTTGAAAGGCCTTCGAAGCCTGGCACTATAGCAAAAAATGATGGAACCAATATAAATTCTCTTACTCCAAATTTATATGGATGGGTTGCTGGAGGAGACTATTATACAATATTAGGAACTTGGGAGAATACCTGTGCGGAAAGGGGGAGGTTAAGAAGGCCATATATCATCTAAGACCTATTTTAAGAGGAAACACAGGGTAGGAAGAAAAGTGTAGCTAAGTTGGCTGATGAATTGACATAAAAAATGAAAAAACTGGATAAGCTGCGAATGTGAAAGTGTATCCAAAAATAAAAATTCATTAGTCGTTGAAGAAAAAGAAGAATGGTCAAAAGGAATGGAGCTAGTCACTTTGCTAGAGACAATAACTAGCAAGCGTGGTCTCAATGAAGAACCATAAAATACAGGATCAGAACTCTAAGAAAGCAGCTTTGCGAGGACAGAAGGTGGTAAGATTGTCGTTCAAAATTAAAACCTGAACCACCTACTCCTGAATTAAAAATACGAGATCAAGCCAAGGTGGCAATTTCACAAGTTAAACTTCCATTCCATGCCTCCTGTTTATGGCTCTAGTTAGGTCAAAGACAGTGGAAACAATAAGGCATGGGATTTCTTCCCAACTTCAGACCTTTTTATTTCTGCTGCCATTGATCTGATCATTGCCACAGACAGAAGGCATGGCATACAAGTTAGACTTCAGAAATTAACGCCTTGGCTTCCCTTATTTTTAATTCAGGAGTTGTTGGTTCAGATTTCAATTCTGACCGACAATCATACCAATTTTCTGTGCTCGCAAAGCTTCTTCCTTAGAGTTCTGGTCCTACACTTTGTGAGAGTCTTCATTCAGGCCATGGTCACTAGTTACATTCTCGAGCAAAGTGTCCAGCTTCAGTCTTGTTGACCATTCTTCTTTTTCTTCAATGACTGATGAATTTTTATATTTGGATACACTTCCACATTTGAAGCTCATCTAGTTTTTACGTTTCTCATGTCAATTTTATTGGCCGAATTTTCTAGAGGTTCCTTACATGCTTCCCTGTGTTTCCTCTTAAACAAGGTCTGAGATGATATATGGCCTTCTCCACCCCCCTTCTCGCACAGTTATTCTTCCAAGCACCTTCTGCTGTATAAAAGTCTTCTCCAATAATCCATCCATATAAATTTGGACCAGGGGAATTTCTGTTGGTTCCATCATTATTTGCTGTAGTGCGAGGCCTCGGAGGCCTTTTAAGAAGTCTATTACACCATTTAAATCGGTCCAATCACTATTAGATATCTACACTGTTGCCAAAAACTTGAACCCTTCCCCAAACTTAACACAAAAACATGAGCATAGACCATCATTAAATTGTAACAGGGTATCGACACCACCATCTTGGAACCCTTTGGCCTTATCAGTTCGCACTTATCAAACTAAACTATACAATATAGGATCTTGTTTAAAGGATCAGTGTCTAATCGATAAAAAACTACATTCACAAAATTATTGCACTTTATTTGTGTCTATCACGGTAGCCTGATCAATAATACATAACTTCCATGCATGTAAGTGGATCCATTACATGCACCTTATTCTTCCTACCCCATCAAGATAGTATTATTTATTTATCTGCACGCATGTGATGACTATTAAAAAAGAGGTGTGGAGAGTCATGACTTTTTAATCTTAACACATTTAAAATAGCTGATGAATTGAAATCTCCATTTGTTGCAACTGATGAATAACATCTCCTCCAACATATGATCCATCTATCACAATAGATAATCCATATGTTGCAATAGACCAGACAGTGTTTATTTATCTGCACTCATGTGATGACTATTAAAAGAGGTAGTGGTGACTTTTTATCTAACACATTCAAAACAGCTGATGAATCGAATTCTCCATCTGTTACAACTGGTGAGTCAGTTGTTAGAAGAAATGCAAACATCTCCAAAAGATGGTCCATTTGTCATAATAGTTAATACATATGTTGCAACAGATATCTCATCTATTGAACATACAGATAATCTATTACAACAGATAGTAAATTTGTTGCGACAGATGGACGATCTATTGCAACAACTCAATAATAACGACTGTTATCAAGTCTCAAAACCATTTTGAAAAGGTGAGAAGTATTAATGTAAAATAAAAAGTCGTGGCTTCTAACAGAAAACAAAATGCCACTAGTTTAAATATAATTAATATAATGGAGCTTAGCAGACGTGCCTTTTGTCCTTACACATCCAGATTCAATCCTCTATAAATAGGTCCCTCCTAATCTTCATTCTGCTAAACTTTGTTTATTTCTTGCATTTTCTCTTTTCGTATGATATATTCAACCACTTCTCTTCAAAGAGCATATTCCTTTATCGTTGAGGTAAGTTTTTTTCTTTGGTGTAAATCTACCAGTTTGTAGTATACGTGTATTCTATTTGGACTTTTTTCTTTATATTTGTCAATTCATGCGTGTTCTAGATATGGCTGATCCTGTTTGGGACATTGCTATTCTATGTGACACAGTACGGAAACTTCAGAGGCAGGTTAATGACCTGCAGAGAGAGTTGTTCGTCGCGAGAGCGACGATGTTCAGAGAGATGCAGAGGATGATGAGGGCCCTCCTGCTGCTAGTTGATTGGTTGGTTGTCATTAATGATGATGATGATGATAATAATAATTAGAATGTATTATTTCTTTTAGCGTATGTATTTTAATTTTTCTATATCGAATTTATACCTAATGTATTTTATTTTTCTTTTAATGAAAAAATTATTTTTAGTCGACTTTGGCTTTTTAATTCTTATTCAATTTTTATTCTGTCTATTTCTTCTTCTAAACATACATGTTAACATGTTGACGGTTGGAGGTAAGGAGTAATTTTAAATCCAGTAGCAATAGCAATTTTGGTTTTTGAGTTCTTTCAACAAATGGACCATGTGTTAGAACAGATTGGTATTCAATTAGGTTTTTGTCAACAGATTATCCATCTGCTGCGACAGATTTATCATCTATTGGAGGAAAACATTCTAGTTTGATGAAACTATGTTGTGTTCTTCCAGCTAATGTCCATCTGTTGCCACATATGGGTAATCTGTTGAAAATAATTGTGGTCCACTGTATTATTTAGTTCATGTTTTGCCTCTTTTTATTGATGCATAAGTTATTAAAAAGATATTTTATATATAATAAATGATAACATTACGTTCACAACAATGATTTAAATATATAAAAGTACACCACAAACAACAACACAAGCTTTTGCAATTACAATGATCATAGTGGATTATGATCCAGGCATGTAGTTATTTTGTGTCCAACATGCTTACATACGGAGCACTTATTTCTTCTTGATGAAAATGATTCTCCAACTCCACGCCTCCTTTTATATGGCTTTCTTCTCGGTTTGATAGAGCTTAGGTCAATATATGGAGGAGGTATTAATCTTCCTATAAGCTCTGCAGGAACAACCCAAGATTCTTCGAGATGTACCGGGGTAATATGCCCACTATATTCCATTTTATATTTTTCCACCTAATAATATTGAGAGGAGTGCTCGTAAACTTCAGTTCCATATTTATGATCTTATTAAGCTCAAAGCGTTACCACAACATGTGGACATGATATTTTGTCCAAGTCAAAAACTCTATACGTACAAGATCTTGTTTGAAGATCAACCGTGGAAATATCACCATGATCAATGATACTGAATTTGTAATCTGCTATTTTATGAGATAATAACCTATTCCCAAAACTGACGTTCGTTGATATTATTTTTTGATTTCGAGAACAAATCGGGTTCTTTTTAGGCCCTTGAACTGCACACACCTTTCGTTAAAAAATTGACCATACTTCTTGTTTATTACTTTAAACATAGCCTTGATGGGAAATTCTCTTTCATCGCCAAATAATAAATTCACCGATTCAGCTATGTTTGATGTCATAATATTGTACCTATACGAAAGAATCACTTAGTATGACATCATACTAAACTTGTAACTCAAATAAGACATTCAATTCATAAGGATGTACCTATCTGCCGGATAGAATGCCCGACTCCATCTCTCAAAACTGACACGTATGAGAAATTCTGCTACCTTGGGATTCATATCAATTATTTGATTGAAATGATCTAAAAACTCTTCTCTACTATATGCTTTAGCTGCTCTATAAAAAAAGATCACCTTTCGTTGTGATAGTTGGTCCAAATGTCCTCTCCAAGATTCCTGATGCAACAACCAAAGTAAGATGAAGTGAAGAAAATTGAACCCATCTTTGGAATACTTGGATGCCTATACGAAATAAAACACAACTTTTTGGTATCTTTAAAGCAACTTTGCAATTGTAAAAAAAAATCCATAAGAGGCATCACATTCCTTGTCCGCTACACAAAAAGTGATAGGAAAGATGTGATTCTCCTCATCTTGCTCCACCACCACTAGCAGAACTCCATTATACCTGCTCCTCAAGAAGATACCATCGACGACTATGCCTTTTCTCAAATGTCAAAAACCTTGAATCCAACCACCATAGGATACAAAAAAGTACTTGAACCTTCCATTTTTATCAACATGCAATGCCGTCTTACTTCTGGGATTTGTGGACTCAATCATGTAACGGTATGCCTCAAGGACTGCATACCCATGCTCGTGTGTCCCCTTAACCAAGTCTTTGACAATCCCCATAGCCGTATATATCTTCCAATAACTGACCAGGACATCCAATTCTGTAAGGAGTTGATTGTCCATAACCCTTGTTGAAGGGTCTTTGCCATCGGGGAAACTAATTCTGAAATATTCACCGAGAACCTTTGTCGTGGCGTAAGGATTTTGGCCCGAGATGTGCTTCAAACCACATGTGTGATGCTTTTTACATTTATGAATGACGAATCTGTCAGAACTTGCGTACTTCACCGCTCTCAACCACCACTTACAGTTTGGATTAACATATTTGAAGCAAAAGACACTGCTTGAATTAATCACCTTCTTTAATCTGAAATATTTTTTCAAGCAAGAAATATACAAAGTGATAGATAGTTCATTTTTTTCCTTGAATGACATTCCAATAAAAAAGTCGATCCCGTCATCTTGAAGATTTCCAGACTGTGTTGATTGAGAAGAACTACCCATCATATTGGTCGTATCAACGGGCGTAGGTGTTTGATCATCATCTGGAATATTCATGTCTAGATCATCCAACCTATCATCAAAGATGTCTTGTTGTTCTTTTTTTTTTTTACATTTAGGTTCTCATTTACTTTCATCTTTTCAACCACATACACCCTTAACACCGGCCTTGATGAATCACTACGATAAGCACGCAACCAAACCTAATCGATTAGCTTGAAAGGCAGTACCCTCTGATTTTCAAAGGAGATATGTATGTAGCTGATGACGAGTTCTTCCGATTGATAATTCAGTCCACAATAACTGATGATTAAGTTCACAAAATCATCATACGAAACATCACTTTGGACTATCATAGCTATCGTCTCTAGCATTTTACCCTCGTTCCAGCGCCATACATATCGATTGCTGTTCTCGATCTATTGACCATGAAAATCCACCCCTATTGTTATTGATCCCTTCATTAGTGGTACCTAAATAAAGTTATTTGTTAAAATAAGTTAATAGTGATTTAATAGTTCCATAAGTAAATCCCAACAGATGTGTAATCAGTCACAACAGATTACTTGTTGGGATTAATGTTACGCTCCTGAAGAAAATTTCAACAAACTAGTCATCTGTTGTAACAGGTGAATCATATGTTGCAACAGACTATATATCTGTTACGACTGATATTACAGTACTGAGGCACCTTTGAAGATGATTCCAACAGATGAGTGACGTGTTGTAATAAATAATTAACATGCTACGATAGATGACTTACCTGTTGCAACAGACGATGATCTATTGGAATCAAGGTCAGGTTCTATCGCAACAGGTTACTAATATGTTGCAATAGATATTTACCGTCTGTTGGAATCGAGTTCAGGTTCTGGTCCAACAAGTTAATAATCTATTACAACAGATATTTATCCTGTTGCAACAGAAAACACGTCTGTTGGAATCGAGTTCAGGTTCTGTTGCAATAGGTTAATAATCTGTTGCAACAAATATTTATCACATTGCACCAGATAACAAATCTGTTTAAACAGATAAATCATCTATTGCAACAGATGATCCATTTGTTTGATTCATGTTACGACCTATAGAACCATAAACACGAATCCAACATATCAGTCCTCCGTTGAAACAAATGTCTCATCTATAGCAATAAATGATTTATCTATTTAAACAGATGGCTCTAATGTTGGATTCATGATCGGGTTCTATCCATTGTTGGAAAAACAGCATAATAGCAGTTACCCAGATGACAAATTCAACTAAAAATCATAATTTGACTTACCAAAGTCTCCTATGAAGTAATGTCAAAGTGAAATGTGATGTACGAAATAAAATTTGACCTAAGAAATTGGTCAAATAGCACAGTAGCGGTAACAACAACAACAACAACAACAACAACAATGGTCAACAAGAAGAAGATGAAGATGATAATGAAGTAGAAGATGATGATAATAAAGTAAAAGATGATGAATAAAGCAGTAGCAGCAATGAACATCAAAAATTGCTAAGAGAGAGAAAACAATGATGAATAAGCAGAGAGAGAAAGGTGCCTTTTTTCCTCCGTTTTCCGTTATATTAGGTAAACATTTGGATCAAAATATAAATTTAAAAACTTCTGGGCTATTCTCAAACTTACCAAACTTTCTTAATCCATAATAAAGTAAGTGTCACCTACACTCAATTATTAAGACTTGTGTCACCTACACCTCATTTTTAAACTCTTTTGTCACCTACGGCTCAAAACCCCGAGTAATTTTACGTACAAATTTATTAGGAATTAAGAAGTCATAAAAATTAATTAAAAAATAGAGGAAGTTATAATAATTTAAAACAAATTTTTATTAACACAAATTAGTTTTAGAGCCTATTTTTGTAAAATCATATTTTCCACAATATACTCTTAGGAGATAATTGAACAAAATCCAAATGGCTAGATTAATATATTTTTAGAAGATAAGTTTTGTTTACTAATCTAAAATAAATATTTTCTTAGTTTTTATATTCTAATAAATAAGAAAGTGACTTTATAAATTTTTGTAGAGACATTTCTAGCTATTTAATTTCGCATGTACTTTGTCGTTCTAATAATAGATGATTAATATTTTTATCTTTTTATTATTATTTAAAAAAAAAATTGACAACATGACAAAATAAGAAACAACATACAAAACATAAAAAAAGAAAAATCAACCTAAAGAAATTTGCAAATCTGAACTTTAATTTTTCCAAACCCCACTCCTATCCTCACGTTTTCACCTCACATTAACCAATTTTTCAGGTCCTCACCTCTTATTAGCACACACAAACATGTCATATTACATATGTAACACACAAAATAAACAAATCATATATATGTATTATATATATAATACACTATATCTTCTATAGATAATTTTTTTACAAAAAGATTTAGCCTAAAATTTTTGGAGATAATTACAAATTTCAACTTTATCTCACCTTATTGTAACTGTAGCTATTTAATTTGTTTTATATATTATTAGCTTTTGTATTAGAAAAAGGCACATTTGCATGTATGTACTAAATTTATATCTATATATTACTTAATCTAACCTTTAGTTTATTGGAAATTATTACGTATGTAACTTCTAAATTTGTATAAATAAAGTTCTAATTTTTTTATTTCAGTTTTTATTGGACACAATGCATATAAGAAAAGATGGAAACTATATTTTCTATATTTGGTAGGCAATATTTCTATAATATTTTGTACCCTAGAATAGAATATATTTTATATGTAGAATATACTTAGGAAAACTCTGTATAAATAAGGTTGCTATTCTGTGAATACAAATAAGGTTTTTTTGTGCGACTATTTTTTTATCATGGTATCAGAGCGAAACAATCATTAATATACAACTCTGTTCTTTCCCTTTTTACCCCTTTCTCTTTCTATTCAGTCGACTTATTCCTTCACAAAATCACTGTTCTTTTCATCATCATGACAAATATAGGTGAAAGTTCATCCTTCAAACTCCTGCTTCAACATGACCCATCATCATTCTACTATTTGAGTTCCACAGATGGTCTGGGTATGTTAATCACCAAATATACTTTGACGAGTGAAAATTATGATGATTGGGTAAAAACGACTATCAATGATCTTGAAGAAAAAGGGAAACTTGGATTTGTTAATGAAGATTATTCTATCACCGATACTATTAAACCAAGTGTTGCTGGATACAAGGTTGACAGACAGGTATGGAATGATCTTAAGGAATGTTACTCCGTTGTCAATGGCCCTCAGATTAACCAGTTAAAATTTGAACTTGCTTTTCTTAAACAACAGGGAACCAGCATTGTTTTGTACTATACGAAACTTAAATCTTTATAGAAAGATTTGACAGGTTATGTAGATGTAACATGTGGATGTTCTTGTGCTGCTGCACCCAACTAATAAGTCGTGATGACACTGAACTAACCCATCAATTTTTAATGGGTCTAGATGACTCACTTTTTGAAATTTTGTGGTTCCAAATCTTGAGCATGGATTTCCTTCCTACTCTCAACAAAGCTTATGCATTGGTAATCCAAGAAGAAAGGTGTAAGAATATTGTTCGAGGACGTGAGGAGCGAGAGGTGATTAGTTTTGCACTGCAGGTGCTTGGAGAAGGAGGAAAAGATCGATCAAATCGCCCTCCCTACTCCTATTGTGGAAGACATAATTATGATTATGAACATTTTTATCAACAACTAGGGTGGCTCGGGTCAGGCCGTGGAAGGAGGCGTGGAATAGGACAACAAAATAACAAGTCGACTCGCAGTGGCGGACGTCAGCAACCACAACAGCAACAACAACAAGGAACACAACAACAAAAACACTAAGGAATGCAACAACAACCACCTGTTGCAATGGCAGTGCATGCTGCAGACAGTCCTGGGGAGTTGATCAAAAATTTATTTGCAAAATTGACACCTGACCAAGTGCAACGATTTTATTCTTTGATTGAACTTTTCTCATCCGGCAATGACAAATTATCTGGTAAGGAATATATATGTGTGTTACAGGACCGCATCAATACACTAAACACATATCAATATATTGGATCATTGGTTGCTCGATAGTGGTGCATCTTATCATGTCACAGAAAATTTGAATTTGTTGTTTGATATTATTGATATAAATCTGCTCTTGGTATGCCTTCTCAATGGTACAAAAACACTAGCAACCAAATTAGGATGTGCCAAATTGACAACCAACCTTATATTACAAGATGTTTTATTTGTGCCAAATTTATCTTGTAATTTTATTTTTGTTGGGCAACTAATAACAGATCACAAGTCTCATGTGACATTTTTTGATAAGTTATGTGTGATACAGGACCACACTTTGAGGATTTTGATGGGTCTGGGTGAGCGGCGAGACAGGGTGTACTATTTTTGATGAGTGACATTGGAGACTCACCAAATCATGAATTATGTAGAAACATACGGACCGTGGCACCGATGTATGGGACATTCTTCTACTCAGAATTTATCTATGTTGTCAAGATTAATTAATATATACTCTAAAAGGACCGATGATAGTGTTTGTGACATTTTCTTTCTAGCTAAACAAACTAGAACGTCTTTCTCATTGAGTGATAATAAAGACCTTGCTATTTATGATTTAATTTATGTTGATATTTGGAATTCCTATCATCGTTGTTCTTTTACTGGTGCATATTATTTCTTAATCATTGTCAATGACTTTCGTAGAGTTTTCTGAGTTTACTTAATATTGGACAAAAAAAAGGTTGAAAAATTATTGCATGAGTTCTATGCTATAGTTCAAACACAATTTACGAAAACAAGCAAAACAGTCCGTAGTGATAACGACTTTGAATTTACAAGAGGGAAAATGTCGGAGTTCTATAAAACACATGGAATAACTTTACAAACTAGTTGTGTTGGAACTCCTCAACAAAATGAATGAGTTGAAAGAAAATACAGACACATTCTTAAAGTAGCTAGAGCATTATGATTTGAAGCACAATTTCCTATTGAATTTTAGGGAGAATGTGTTTTGACTGCGGTGTGCTTTCTTTCATTCGAGTTTTGGTTGTCTTTGTTATGCTCATTCCAAACCTAGGATCAATAATAAATTTGCTTCAAGGAGTCGAAAATATATTTTTCTTGGATATCCCCATGGATAAAAGGGTTGGCGAGTTTATGATTTAGAGACTAAAGAAATGTTTGTATCTCGGGATGTCATTTTTTATGAACATATTTTTTTGTTCAACACTGATATATTCTCTATTGATACATCTGAGGCCTCAACAGAGGATGAACCCCTGGCCTTTTATGATACATCCCTTCTCGTCCAACAGAAATTCCCTTTGCGTGACAGTAACAATTTGAATGTGCACCAGGAAATCATTATGGATACTGTAAATAGAAACTCTCATGATAATGTTGTGGACATGGGCAGTGCTTCTCAATGTGCATGGATTTCTTCATTAGAGACTGGAGCTTTAGGTCATGGTCATAGGGAAAAACGACCTCCTTCTCACTTGCAGAATTATGTTTGCATTTCTGGTAGAAGAAAACAGCCTATCTCGCCCCAATCTTGCCAAATGATCTCCTCAGGTACTCCTTATCCTCTTGCTAAATTTTTCACTTGTAATAATTTTTTTACCGCCCACAAAAATTTTCTTGCTTCTATTACTTCGGGGAATGAGCTTCGCTTTTTTTAGAAACAATGAAAGATCCTCATTGGCAGAATGCTATGCAAAAAGAGATTGATGCATTGGAGGAAAACAAAACATGGTCTCTTGTACCTCTTTCCCATGGTAAAAAAGTTATTCAAAGTAAGTGGGTCTATAACATTAAGTATAATTCTGATGGTACAATAGAGCGATACAAGGCTCGATTGGTAATTCAGGGTAATGAACAAGAAGAGGGCATCGATTTCATAGGGACTTTTGCCCCAGTAGCTAAAATGGTTTTTGTTCGCACTTTTCTCGCTGTTGTTGTCTCTAAAAAATGGGAGATTCACCAGATTAATATCAATAATGCTTTTTTACATGGAGATTTATATGAAGATGTCTACATGAAACTTTCTCCAGGTTATGTCTCATCTCAGTTGAATGTGGTTTGCAAATTGCGCAAATTCCTTTATGGACTTCGACAGTGTCTACACAACTAGTTCGCTAAATTAACAATAGTTCTCCGTAAGTACGGGTTTGTTCAATCCCACGCAGATCATACCTTGTTCACCCTCAAAAAGGGCAAAATTTTTCTTGGAGTTCTAGTGTATGTTGATGACTTACTGGTTGTTGAAAATAATTCAAAAGCTTGCTCTATATTCAGGTAGTATTTGGCAGATTGTTTTTGCCTTAAAGATCTTGGACCCTTGAAATATTTTTTAGGAGTCGAGTTTGCTCATAATAAGAAGGGTCTTTTTCTGTGTCAACGAAAATACACTCTGAATATTTTATCTGAAGTAGAACTTTTGGGAGCTAAACTTGTCTCCAATCCGATGGTTCAAAACCATCGACTTGGCCTTGCTACAGGCGAGTTATGTGTTGATTCCAACAGTTATTGTCGCTTAATGGGATGTCTTATTTACCTCACAATTACTAGACCAAAAATTTGTTATTCTATTCATATCTTATCTCAGTTCCTTTAGGCTCCTAGAGTTGAACACTATGATGCTGCCTTAAGAGTTTGAAATATTTAAAGAATAGCCCCAGCCAAGGACTTTTCTTCTCAAATGATAGCAATCTGCAGTTATATGCATTTTGTGACTCTAATTGGGCTAGTTGCCTTTTGACACGTCAGTCTTTAACTGGCTATTTTATTCTCTTAGGAAACTCGTCGATCTCTTGAAAAATAAAAAAACAACCTACTATATCACGTTCCTCTATAGAGGTTGAGTATAGGTTTATGGCAACCACCACATCTGAGCTCGTTTGGCTCAAGTCCTTCTTAGCGTCATTAGGGGTGTTTCATCAGCAACCTATGTAGTTGTTTGTGACAACCAGGCTACTCTGCATATTGCGGTCAATTCAGTTTTCCACGAAAGTACCAAGCATAGTGAAATTGATTGCCACTATGTTCGCGAGCAGCTTATTGAGAAAAATATTGCTACAGCTTATGTGGGTACACGTTTTCAACTCGCTTACATATTCACTAAAGCTTTGGATCACCCACAATTTTTTTTCTTTGTTGCAAGTTGAGCATTTATCGACTACATGCTCCAACTTGAGGGGGAGTGTTGGACACAATGCATATAAGAAAAGATGAAAACTGTATTTTCTATATTTGATATGCAATATTTCTATAATATTTTGTATCCTAGAATAGAATATATTTTGTATGTAGAATAGACTTAGGGAAACTCTATATAAATAAGGCCGCTACTCTGTGAATACAAACAAGATTTTTTTACGCGACTATTTTTTTATTAGTTTTCTTATATTTGTCACTGTAAAATAATTAATTAATATTTTAATATTTGTATTTTTTATCCTTTAATACAATCAATTAAATAAAAAAGAAGAAAAGGGACAAAATGGAGAACAAATTCTTAAAATAACCTATTCTAATATATTCCATTTACCTTACATCCATAAAAATAGGAAGTATAGGAGAGTTCTAATCGTGATGGTTATTACGAATTGTATAAAATTTTTGGACTCTAAAAATTCTATAATTTTTCACTTTGAACTGCATTTAGAAAAGGTAAAAAGATAGGGCACGTGTATTTTTTCTTTTTCTGATAACAATATTAATAAATCAAATATTAAAAATAAAGAAAAGCCAAAAAAGAAAAAACCTAACAAAACCTCCTAATGCACATCATCACTCCCGTCCTCATTTTCCGGGCACGTCTCCCACACAACCACCTAACATTTTTTTTCAAAAAAAGTAAAAAGATAAAATAATTAAAAGATTAAAATCAATTTAACTAACCTAAATATTCCATACCGTAATTATCAAACAAAATATAAATATTCCACAACCATAATTTTCAATGAACTAGAGCTCTAGAAGTGGTTACAAATTAGTATTCAAAATTTGAAATGAGTAGTAGTTATGTGTAAATTAATTATTTCAATTTAAATTAAAAGTAGTTACAACTTTCGATCATGTGTCTTCTGAAAATATATGTAAGATTTTTGTCTTCCGATTCCATACAACTGTAAGCCATTCTCAAGATATATGGAAATTTGTTTCTCTTTTTTCTTTCTTTTATGTTTTTTGTGTTTCATTTTCTAAATGTATTTTACATTTTTACTCATGAATTTATCATCATTATTACAATAAATGTAGGTATTGCTTCTTTCTTTTTCACTTTTAAGTAAATATATATATATGATTTTTAGAATTATACATTTAGCATTATACTTTTTATTTTTATTTTAATTATGTTGTTTTCAAAATTTTACTGTGTTTGGATATAAAATGATCCAAAGCGTGGACCTTGTTTTACATGTACTACTATTCTGGATTAATATTGATACGATTGATTAATATATAAGGATTCTTTCAGATTCGATTGATTAATATATAAGGATTCTTTCAGATTTTAGTTATACTGATTTACTTTTAATTTAATATCTTCAATTGAAGAATATTTGTTATATTAATGCCTCTATTGAAAGGGATTAATTCGACAGTAAAATTTTATTTGTTATAGATTTTTAAATTTTAAAATTGTGGAACACTTGTTAAAGATATTCTACCTTTTTGATGAAAATAGATTCAGTTGTCATAACGATGATCATAAAAGTATTTTATATATACCCGAATTGTGGAACACTTGTTAAAGATATTCTAGCATTTTGATGAAAATAGATTCAGTTGTCATAACGATGATCATAAAAGTATTTTATATATACCCGCATTTGAAGATTCAAAGGACGAGAAGAAGCAACAAAAATTATGACAAAAAAGTTAGAATATTGTGTATCAAGTCTTAACTCGATGAATTAGAACTTTAAATACATAAATAAATAGTTTCAATTGTCATCATAAAATGTATTTATATGTGTTATTCTTATTATTTATGTTGTAGCTACTATAAAACAATCACATCATAGCAAAATGAGTTACACTTAAAGCACATTTGTAGACTCTTTTCGTGTTCTTCTAATTTTTTCTGAAGATAACTAATTTTATTTAATTAGAGCCCTTTTGGATACATTTATACCGTATAATTTATAAGCCACAAATAATAAATTAATATTCCTAAACTATGAATTTTGACTATTTATTCAATTATTGTTTATATTATTTCTAATATAACAAAAATATTCGACAAATATATTATCAAATATTATTATTTATATAATTATATTGCTAATTATATTTGATACAAGTAAATTATGTTCATTATTATAATTGTAGAATCTAAATGTAAGATTTTTTTTATTTTTTTTTTGTCTTTTGCATTCTCATTTGGGTTAGATAGCGAAAATGAGCACTTTTAAAATTAAATGAATTTAACATGATAGACACAACTGATAGTAATTAGGTATTTACTGCATCAATATATATGACCTAATTTTAAGACAATGCTTCAATAATGTAGGAACTACATAATCATTTTAAAAAATACAACTAACTAAAACATTCAGTTACTTTCTCACGTACATATTTAAAGTATTAAAATTTAATTTTGGAATTCAAAATAGTTACATCTTCTCAACTTTATTTTTATTACATTAAACTAAATATCATTATCCACATCCCAAATATTTTAGAATTGAAATTTAATATAAAATATATTTTTTAAGATACATGAAATAAATGTAAATATTTGTATTATTTTACTTATGATTTATAAAAAATTTAAAAAAAAAATTAAAAAAAAACCTCAAAAAATTGATAACTCTTAATTTAAACACTAACAATCCATACATCCTAATCCTCATAACCTCAACTCACTAGAACGTTATTTCTATTCTTCAAATTTCATGCACATTAAAATTGCTGAACATAATTAAGAATAATGTATTATCATATTGATATTTGATTAGAGTAAAGTATGTGCAATATCTTTTGCATTCTTATTTGAATTGCAAGTCGAAAAGGAGCACTTTTAGAATTAAATGAACGAAAAATGTTAGACATAACTGATGATATACCATAACATCATATTAATTCTATGTCAATATGGTATAGTCATTTAAATTTTAAATTGGTGTACTATTATTTTGTGATGTCTCTTCAAAGGATCTTCGGATCCTGCTCCTCTACAATTTTTGGCCCTATTTATTTATTTATTTGGAAAAAATCAATTTCATCACAAATATAGATTTAATAAATAAATGAAATTCAATACTCTTAAGGTATGTGTACCTGTATTGTCTTTTGAAAATAAACATACATAATTTATTCATTTATTATGTTATGCCTTTAGCATCAAATTTGATAATGTATCCTCTCTTATTTTTATATAAGTTTGAATTATGTCCTGCGCATTTAGAATTTAGTTTTAATTGAAAGATTTTGATTAATTTTTGGATAGCACATTCATTCTATAGAAAGCATGAAGTAATGTAGCAACCTAATAGACATTAAAATTGATTGAAGAAGGCCGATAATACACAAATTTTACTCAAGATGAAAGATGGAGTTCTAAGTAAAAATAATTTGTTAGTGAATTTATGCACATTTATTTTTCTTTCGTGTTGATAAAATCAAGTTAATTGTCAAGTTGATCTTTTTTTTTTTTTTGCCTATATTGTAGAGTTCAAATATTAATTTTGTTGGATTTAAACATTATAGTTCTTAGTCCTAAAGTTTTAATTTTGTTGTACTAATATATTATCTATTAAGAAATGCTTTTAGACTCTCTACTTTTGCTCACACATTTTTCTAAACAATCCGCACATCGCATGGGAACATATATTAGTATATATACTAAATAGCAAGAAAGTCTCGCCTAATATATTGCAAAGTGAAAGCATGTCATAAAGCCATATGTTATTTTTAGTACAAGAATTAGTTAGTTAGGTAATAATTAGTTAGTGGTTATTTTTAATTTCTCAATTTTTTTTTAAAAAAATCAAATTTTGTAATTATATTTAATTTTTTTTTACTGTATTTTTAATAGTAAAGTTGAGAATAATTAAAAGATAAAAAAATATAAATTTTATAAAATACTATAAATAACAAAAAAAATCCATAAATTTAAATTTCATTCAAATTAAGACAAATGAAAATAAATCTTAAAACAAATAAGAAATAATGTTGTGATAAAAGTTTCTACACTTTTTATTTATAAAAAATAACTGATTTCAAATCTCGATTATTCATAAACAGTTTTTTCTCTTTAATCTTTGAAAGAAAAATTGAATTTTAAAATATAAAATGTTAAATATCTATATATTTTTAACATATTCTATTGTGAATAGGGAGGTTACCTACATTTAAACTTAACAAAAAAAAAAAAAAAAAGAACGTGCACCATACAAGTTGGGTTATTCAATTATGAATACTAGTAGTTTAGGTGTACGCGCCTCGTGTGTACCTCACTTTATTGAATTCAAACGTTACACTAAATAGATATTTATTTAAATAATAAAGATGAATACAACAATTAAATTCAACATCTTTTGGAGAATTTATTTAATTAAATCTTAACTTTTACCACAAAAAATGGTCAAAGTGATCGACATTCATCTACCACCTGTAAACTGCAATAAAACAATACGATGAACAAAATAATATAATTAAATCTAATCTTTACACAAATTTTTTCTCAAAGCCGTCTGACACTCATCTACCACCTGTAAACTATAACAAAATAATACGATAATAGAGATATCAAAATAATACAACTAAACTTTACCTTTACACAAAAAAAATTCTTAAAACAGAGATATAAAAATAATACAATTAAACCTAACCTTTACCTAAAAAAAAATTCTCAATGTCGACCGACATTCATCTACCACCTGTAAATTTATCCTGTAAACTGCAACAAAATAATACAATACTGATCACAAAACTTCAATTTTGATGAAAATAATTCTTGTCTGAGCGAATTTTTTCACACGAAAAAATTAAATAGATAAAAAGAAAATATATATATATATATATATATATATATATATATATATATACATACACACACACACATACATAGACGTTGAATTCTATTATATTGACAAATAGTGAAGAAGTTGAGTGTTAGAAAATTAAGCATCACCAATCTAGACATGCAACCGAATCAAGTTAGATGAGCATCTAGCATATTTTTTCAATAAGTAAATTGATTTTTTCTCTAATTTAACGTGCATATCAATATTTGTAGAAGTGTTTGAGTATTTTTTTTTAATATATTATAGATATAAATTATAAATTATAGATAAGATTAGTTTTTTTCTGGGGTTGAATATGAACCTGTATGTTATAATTTAGTTAGAATAGGATTTTAATTTTTGTGTACATAAAAGTAAAAATAAATTATTTAAATTACCTTCACACAAATTATACTCTTCAAAGGATTTTGTATCTAATACGCTAATACATATTTTTTTTTTACTTTTCACAATTTTTTTCACTTTGAGGTTTTTCATTAGGACACCTTTTTTTCCTTTTTACACGCTAATTTAGGAATACATATTGATTTATTAGTTTTGTATAGGATTTTTGTTTTTGTTTGTTCATATTTAGTTAGAATAAGATATTGATTGTGCATTTGTACTTTCGACCAAATTTATATTGATTTATTGAATTTGTAATTTAAATCGAATATGCGAAAACATGATTTTATCTAAAGGAAAAACTTTTAATAAAGGGTAAAAAGTTTAAACGTGATTTATAAGGCCCTTCACACTTTTAATATAACTAGTTTAGGTGTACGCGCCTCGCGCGTGTACCTCGCTTTAATTAGTTCAAACATTAATAAAGATAAATATAATAATTAAATTCAACATTTTTTAAATATGTATAGATGGAGAATTTATTTAATTAAACCTAACATTTACCAAAAAAAATTCTCAAAGCCGATCGACATTCATCTACCACCTGTAAACTGCAACAAAACAATACGATGACAGAGACATCACAACAATACAATTAAATCTAACCTTTAAACAAAAAATTTTCAAAGTCGTCTGACACTCATCTACCACCTGTAAACTATAACAAAATAATACAATAATAGAGATATCAAAATAATACAACTAAAACTAACATCAAAATAATACAACTAAAACTAACCTTTACACACTAAAAAATTCTCAAAACAGAAATATCAAAACAAAACAACTAAACTTAATATTTACCTTAAAAAATTCCTTAGAGTCGACCGACATTCATCTACCACCTGTAAATTCATCTACGGCCTGTAAACTACAACAAAATAATACAATAGTGATCACAAAACTTCAATTTTGATGAAAATAATTTTTGTCTGAGCAAAAATTTTGACCCTAAAGAATGTGACATGCAACCGAATCAAGTTGATGATCATCAATCATATTTTTTCAATAGGTAAACCGATTTCTTTTCTAGTTTAACGTGCATCTCAATATAAATACTTATAGAAGTTTTACTTAACAGAGTCCTATATAGGGGAATTTTTCTAATTGACCAGTACAAAGAAAAATATTAATTGATTCTCCTTCCATATATTTCAAGAGTTACGTTTATTTTAGGAGTTTATATATATATATGTATAAAAAAATTGCTCCTAAAACTTTACTTAAAAACCTGTCTTACGTAATTTTTTTAATATAAATTTTATTTTTTGTTCTTTACCCTTTCCACACACACGCACAACTTTTTTTTCCCTAAAAGTTTCCCTAAAAATCCGCCATACATTTTTTTTAATATAAATTTTGTTTTTTTTTTTAAATTTTTTTTCCTTTCCATAGATAGGGTTTTCCCCTAAAAAGTTATGTAGGACTCCTAATGAAAAAGTTGGCACATTATATTTAATTTCTTATAGGTATGAGATTCTTCCTTTTTTTTTTTTTTTCCTATTCTAAATATTTGAATAATAATTTAATGATAATTATTTTTTAAATAAAGTGAAAAGACGATTTTGTCTATTGAGGAGTATTTTAATGAAGGGCAAAAAGTTCAAATCACTTATTTAAGGTACTTCACACTTTTAATATATCATAACTATAGATTATAGATATAGAATTATAGATTATAGATATAGATTATAGATTATAGATTATAGATTTAAAGATACTATTTAGTATGATTCAAATTCTACATAGATAATTTAATTTAACAATTAATATATCCCACTATTCTATTTTTATATACTGTAATTAGACATTGCATGTAGCCAGAAAATAAAAGTATTTTGTTTTTAAAAAAGTTCTTTTTTAAGAAAATAAAATTTGAACCAATACACAACTGTAGATCAGTGTTTTTTTTTTTTTTTTTTTTTTTGTGTTATTTCATCCTGCTTTACCTAATATATTATTATCATGTTTGCCTTATTACCTTAAACTCACTGAAATTGTATTCTATCAACAAATTAAAAGTAATTTATTTATATATGTAATATGGCAAAGAACTTCTAGCAAAGGTACCTCGTGTGCGATTTTTTATTCCTGGCGTAGTCTCTTCGTTGTTGATCCAATGTAATTATTTTTTATTATATATGCAACACAAAGAAACACAGAAAGAAAATTCAAATTATAATATATATATCTAATTCACAACACGTAAAACACATAAATTAGAAAAAATTAAAGAAAAAAGAAGAAGAAGAGGAGAGAACCCTTTGATTGTGCCGTTGTTGTGTCTCAGTTTATGTTTGACTTGTACATCAAATATATGTATGTAACAATTGAATCCTAAGTAATTTTTTTTTTTTTAATTTCAAATAAGGAAAAGTAAGAAAATCGTTACCATGTATTTTAGGATTAAGAAAATCCTTACCATATTTTTTTAGGATTCTTTAATTTTGAATCTTATAAAAATAATTAAAATATATAAGTAAAAAAATAACTTTATCTATTGTGGAGTATTTTAATAAAGAGTAAAAAGTTAAAATTACTTTTCTAAGGGTCTTAACACTTTTAATATATTATAGATAGAGATGAATAAATAGTACATATCTTATAGGAAATATATTAATTATTAAAATAATAGATAACACCACATAAAGTGTAACGACCAAAAAAATTGATGAAATATGTGAAATTTGTGATTTTATATGATTTGAATGTTTTATTCCCCCCTGCCCCCGTAGTTGTATTATGGTATTTCTGGGGTGTGGGAGTGGTTGACATAATTTTTTATGCATTTTGGTATCATTTATGCAATACTGTGGTTTTTGATGGCTTCGAGAGCCTTATTTTGGACTTATGTGGTTATATTTTAATCTGTGCGACGGATGACCGAACGGACTGCGCCAACAGCTCTGGAATATCGATTTTAGTCTAGGTAGACCCTTGGTTCGGGTCCTGGTTCACCCGAGCTCATTTCTACCTATTGATCGGAAAGTTGAAAAATTGGAAAGTTGGGTGTGGGATCCACTTTTGGTTGAAAGGACCTTGTATAGAAAATCCGACTTCCCCAACAGATCTAGAATGTCGATTTTAGTGTGTTAGCATGTTTGGTATGATTTTACGGCTTTTAAATCTCATTTCGACCCTCGGTTTGAAAAAATGTGATTTCGGATTTCGAGGGTCAATTTTGTGAAAACGAACTTTTCTGGAAAATCTGGTAGCGCTATCGCGTCCGTAACGTCGAATTTAGTGTGGTTGCATAGTTTGTTTGCATAAATGAGACTCCGAACAAATCCCGGACACCCCGTTGAAGTCCAGATTGAGTTACAAAAAACATAGATTTTTTGTTTTAGACAGCAGTGCAGATTTCTGCACTGATAAATAATATTTTTTTTTACCTATTTTGCTCATTTTTCATCTTGCCTCTTAGGAGTTAAACCCTAAATAGTTGAGAGCTTAAAAGTGAAGTTTGTGAGAGCTTGGAAAGCTAGATTAACATTTTTTTCTTGGTTTTATTAGGGATTTAAGGTAAGAATTCTTTCATTTTCTTAGTAATTTCTTGATAAATTTCTGAAAACTCCAAAAATCTTAGGACATGATTTTTAAGCCTAAATTTCACTTATTTTCACTTGAATAGTACTTTTGTCTTATAATTACTGGGTTTTCATCAATTTAACCTTCAAAACAACTCCGATTCTTGATTTTAACCTGGATTTCAAAAATTTTACCTGGTAAAGCTCAAAAATGGTTTTTCTTCGATTTGAACCCCATTTTTCACTCGATTTAACTTGTGTTTTCAGCTGTAGGTTCCTAAAAATATGGAGAACATATTTTTGAAGTAAAGTTCCAATTTTGCCCTTCTTTTTTGGAAACCTATTTTGGGGGTGCGTTTTGACCCCTAACCAAAAGTAGTCAATGTGGGTGTCATTGGTTTTGTTTTGACGCGCAGATTTCATATTTGATATTTTTAGTAAAGTTCGGGATTGTTCGTGAAAAGTAAGGTCACGGGTTCAAGTGTAGCGGATCGATTTTGATTTTCGAGGTAGGTTATGGCTTAACTCTTCAAATTGGATTGGGTAGTAAATGAGGGTACAAAATGCATATTAAGGGTGGGAACTAATCATGAAAAATGACTATCTACGTGTTGTTCCCGTGTGGGGGCCTATATGTGATGTAATTGTCGAAATTGAAATATTATGTGATATGTTTGACCGTGTGGGGTCTTATGTGACATTGATAGCCTTGAATACATGTGAGTAATTGTATTGTATTGTTTAATGTGGTACCATAGGTTTATTGTGATTATATTCATACTTTATTGGCATATGAGACATGTGAAAATTCATGGATGAAATGAAAATAACGAGTGAATATTGGCTCATGTGGTTGTGGAAATGTATCATTGCGGTTAGTTGTGGAAATATATCATGTGGTTGGTTGTGAAAATATTTATTATGATTGGGTGTGAGCATTAAATTTTCATATCATACTCATTCATGAAACATTGGTACCACCGTGGCAACATCTGAGAAACACTGGCAACACCTTTTTAAAAATATTGTAAAACCTTATAAAATCCTTTTTGAGGGATGTGCCGAAAAGGAGATATGAGATATGTGGATTGTATATGGGTTGACAAACCCTTCATGGGTTATAGTCGGGAAGTTTTGGATTCATAGGTATATACAGGGATTATGCGATGATTCCGGAGGTTGTGCGACAACCTCGTGCATTATCATCATCATTATCATATACATTGCACTTACTTTATTGTGTTTATATTGTGTTGTATTGCCATATTGACTTGTCATCTATGAATTTGTCTTACCTTTCTTTACTTGCATTTGATGATCTTGTATCTACATGTTCTCTCTTGCTATTTTATATATGACATAATCTATACTTGTGTTCTATATCTTGTTGTGTTTTTGCAATATATGTGAGATATATTAGAACTGTTAGTGCAAGCGATGTGGGCTACCATTGTGGGACATTTTCTGATTGCAAGTGACGTGCCCTTAGTGTATATTTTGTATGCGTTATTTACTACTTTTCTTAGTCGGCCTATGATACCTACTAAGTACAAGTGGACCGTACTCATGCCTATTGCACCCTTTCGGTGCAGGTTCTAGCTCGAGTGGGCCTCAGCTTACTTGATTCAGGCGGTTGTTGGAGCTTCCAAGGTAGCGGTTGGACATTCATGCGTCCAAAGTTCACCTCTATCTTTCTATACTAGTTATGTCTTTATTAGTGTTCGGAGACAGTTATTATTCCTTTGTGGTCATTTTTCTGATATATTTGACTTTTGGATTATATTAGTAGTTCTTACACTATTGACACCTGGCTTTGGACATGATTGGTGTTTTGGATAAGTTCTTTCCGCATTGTTATGATTATTTATATGGTTCGACTTTATTCTAGAAGCATTACCTTGGGTATTTCTGTTCTTTTTCTCTATTTGTATCAGTTTGAGTGATAGGTTTACTTATCAAGGTACGTCGCGACAAGCACCATCATGACCCTCATTTTTGGGTCATGACAAATTGGTATCAGAGTAGTCAGGTTTCTTTGATCTCAATGGTGTAAGAACGGGATGTCTAATAGAGTCTCGTGGATCGGTATGTAGACATCCGTATCTATCTTCGAGAGGTTATAGGATGTCTTTAGGAAAATTCCCTCATTTCATTCTTTATCGTGCGAAATTCTTTCATACCCTGTATTTTGAGTTGTGTTTCACTCTTTCTACTCAAATGGAGTTGCTTATACCTTTTATTAGTTGAGAGATGCAGCGAGAGATTCTTGGATATCATTTGTTGGTTGTAGGCTTGTTAATGCTCCTGAGTTGTCATGGGATCAGTTTGTTGGTGTCTTTCTGGAGAGATTTGTGCCTTTTAGTTTGAGAGATCATATGTGGGACGAGTTTGATAATTTGGAGCGGGGCTCCATGACATTTTTTGAGTATAAGGCATGCTTCCATACCCTATCTTGATATTTCTAAGATAGTATTTCCATCGAGTTTGAGAAGATTAAAAAGTTTGTGAAGGGTTGGGTTGTCTTTCTTCTGTTGGCTACATTTCATATAGTTGTGTTTGGGGCTTTTTTTTTTTAGTATTGTGGATCATGATAAGATGACAGAGGATATTCTTAATGTATCTCAGGGAGGTGCCAAGAAGGCGCGATATTTTTGTGAGTTCAGGAGTCAGACCTCTCGAGGCAGAAATTTTAGAGGTTCTCATTGATACTATGGTAGGCTAGTACAGGCGGCATTACAGAGTTGAGGTGGTGGACCTTCTAGTCCAGCAGTTCAGGGTGGCCGTTCAGGCCCAATTGTACCTTCTTTTATTGAGACTAGTAGCAGAGGTTGTTATGTATGTGATGAGATTGACCATGTGGCCAAGGACTATTCTTGTCGCGTGTTTAGAGATAACCTTATTTCAACTGTGAGAGGTAGGTGTTCTACCAAAGGTGCTAGAGGTAGAGATGGTAGAGCCCGTGTTGGTGGTTATGGGGCCACTCAGCCAGATGGTAGTCATGGATAGTGCTACGCTATATCAGTCAGATCTAAGGCGAACGCTTCAGATGCTGTGATCGCAGATACCATTCTGTTTATTTCAAACCTGCATATTATTATTTGATCCTGGATCGACTTTCTTCTATGTGTCTGTATATTTTTATTTGGGTTTTGATTCTGTTAGGGAGCCTCTTGCCATACCTATTCATGTATCTACCTTGGTAGGTGATTCTTTAGTGGTGGATCGGGTGTACCGATCTTATGTTGTGACTTTGCCAAACGTGAAACTTTGGTAGACTTGCTTGTGTTAGATATGGTCAATTTTGATGTTATTTTGGATATGGATTGTTTGGCTCCTTATCATGTTGTCTTAGATTGTTTTGCTAAGACTGTGACTTTAGCTTTAGTTAGTGTGACAAGGATAGCTTGGAAAGGGTACACTTAATTCGGGTCCTAAAAGGATTGTATCTTATGTTCAGGCTCGTAAATTGGTTGAAAAAGGATGTTTATCTTAGTTGGCTTATATTTGTGACACAAGTGTTATTTTGCCTCCTTCCTTGAATTCTGTTCGTGTTGTCCGTGAGTTTATGGAGGTATTCCCTATGGACTTGCCTAGCATGCCTTCAGATTGAGATATTAATTTTAGTATTAATATTGAGCCAGGCACCGAGCCCATTTCTATTCCTCCTTATAGGATGGCCCCAACAGAGTTGAAAGAAACTGAAGGATCAGTTATAGGAGTTGTTGGATAAGGGATTTATTCAACCTAGAGTTTCACCGTGGGGTGCATCTGTTTTGTAGGTAAAAAGAAAGGATGGGTCTATGCAGATATGTATTGATTATCGGTAGTTGAACAAGGTGATAGTTAAGAATAAGTATCCACTTCCTCGCATTGATGATTTTTTTGATTAGCTTCAGGGCGCTGTGGTGTTTTCGAAGATTGAATTATGGTTCGGTTATCATCCAGTTGAGGATTTAAGCTTTGGATATTTCAAAAATAGCTTTTCAGACTCGATATGGTCATTATAAGTTCTTGGTCATGCCTTTTGGGTTGACCAATTCCCCTGCCTTGTTCATGGAGTTAATGAATAAGTGTTTCGACCATATATTGGCTCCTTTATTATGGTATTTATAGATGATATCTTGGTTTATTCCATGAGTGAGGTTGAGCAAGAGGAGCATTTGTGGATTGTGCTTTAGAGATTGAGGGATGAAAAGTTGTATACTAATTTCTCTAAGTGTGAGTTTTGGTTAGTGTTTATTTTCTTTCTTGGGTCATGTGGTGACTAAGGAAGGTATTATGGTTGATCCAGCTAAGGTTGCAGCAGTTTGTGATTTGGGCTAAACCTACTTCGTCGAGATTCGGAGTTTTATTAGCTTGGCTGAGTATTATCGACGTTTTGTAGAGGATTTTTCATTCATTGCAGCTCCATTAACCA
Organism: Capsicum annuum; assembly: GCF_002878395.1. Lineage (NCBI taxonomy): Eukaryota > Viridiplantae > Streptophyta > Magnoliopsida > Solanales > Solanaceae > Capsicum > Capsicum annuum. Next base: position 158,661,739 of record NC_061115.1, on the reverse strand, counting down.
AGTTGACCCAGAAGAAGATTTCTTTTCAGTGATCCAAAGCTTGTGAGGCGAGCTTTCTGAAGCTCAATGATTTATTGACTTCAGCTCCTATATTAGCTTTGCCTAAGGAGGGCGTGGGCTTTACTGTCTTTTGTGATGCTTCAGGTGTTGGGTTAGGTGATGTGTTGATGCAGGAGGGCAAGGTAATTGCTTATCCATCTCGTCAATTGAATCCTCATGAGAGAAATTATCCTACCCATGATGTGGAGTTGTGTGCAGTTGTGTTTGCCTTGAAGTTTTGGAGGCACTACTTGTATGGATTCCATTATGAGATCTTCTCAGATCATCGTAGCCTTTTGTACTTCTTTATCAATGAGATCTTCTTAGGAGGCAGCGTCATCGTCTTGATTTACTTAAGAATTATGAGTTGTCTATTTTCTACCATTAGCTAAAGGCTAATGTAGTTGTGGATACGTTGAGCTAGAAGTCGGCTAGCATGGGTAGCTTGGTGCATCTTTTAACTCAGGAGAGGTCATTGGCCTTGGAGGTTCAGTCTTTAGCTAATCTGATGGTCAGGCTTGATATTTCAATACTTGGGCGTGTTTTGGCACTTGTGGATGCTAGACCCTCTTTAATGGAGCAGATTTGAGCTCATTAGTTTGACGATGTTAGGTTGAGGTTGATTCGAGATATGATATTGAGTGGAGAGTCTAAGGAAGCCTCACCTAATTCAGATAAAGTTTTGAGAATTGAGGGCTGAGTTTGTATGCCGAGAGTGGTGATCAAATTAGGTTGATCTTGGAGGAGGCCCATTGTTCCAGGTATTCCATCCATCTAGGTGTGACTAAAATGTATCGTGATTTAAGACAGCACTACTGGTGGGGTGGTATGAGGCTAGATATAGCAGATTTTATATCTCGTTGCCTATGTTGTCAGCAGGTGAAGGCCGAGCATATGAGATTTGGTGGTTTACTTCAGAGGTTACCCATTCCTGAGTGAAAGTGGGAACGCATCACTATGGACTTTGTGACTGGTTTGCCGCGTACATCTCATGGTTCTAACCGTGTTTGGGTCATCGTGGATCGATCGACCAAGTCAGCTCATTTTATTCCGATTCAGGTCTCATTTAGTGATGAGAGATTGGTCGTATCTACATTCGTGAGATTGTGTGTCTGGATGGTGTGTCGGTGTCCATTATTTCAGATCGAGATCCTGTGTTCACATCTCACTTTTGGAAGACTTTTCAGGATGGATCTTAGTTCAACGTTTCACCCCAGATTGATGGCCAGTCAGAATGGACTATCCAGGTTTTGGAGTATGCTCCGCCCGTGCGTGATGGATTTTGGTGGCCAGTGGAAGCAGTATTTGGCTTTAGCAAAGTTTGCACATAGTAATAGCTACCATTCCAGTATTGATATGGCTCCTTTTGAGGCGTTGTATGGTAGGCGTTGCCTCTCTCCAATAGATTGGTTCGATATTTCAGAGGTGAGACCTCGAGGTACGGACTTGCTTTGTGAGTCTTTGGATAGGGTCCGGGTCATTCAGGATAAACTTAGAGCGGCCCAAAGTAGGCAGAAGTATTATGCTGATCATAGACTTCTTGTCTTGAGTTTTGGTGTTGGTGATCATGTTTTTCTTTGAGTTTCATCCATGAAGGATGTGATGAGGTTTGGGAAGAAGGGCAAGCTTAGCCCCAGGTATATTGATCCGTTTGAGATTCTTCGGACTATTAGTGATGTGGCTTATGAGTTGGCTTTGCCCCTTGATGTATCTGTTGTTCATCCAGTTTTCATGTTTTTATTCTTCATTGCTATATTCTTGACAAGCCTCATGTCATTCGTTGGGATTCAGTTCAGTTAGATGAGCGGTTGTCCTTTGTTGAGGAGCCAGTTTCCATTTTGGCTAGGGATGTTAGGCAGTTGAGCTCTAAAGTGATCATTGTGGTTCAGGTCAAGTGGAAAATTTGACCTGTAGATGTGACTACTTGGGAGATTGAGTCTGATATGCGTAGTTCCTATCTCCAGCTTTTCATTGATTCAGGTATTTCCTTACCTTAGTTCGAGGACGAACTAGATTTTTAGTGGTGGATGATGTAACGACCAAAAAATTTGATGAAATATGTAAAATTTGTGATTTTGTATAGTTTGACTGCTTTACCCTTCCCCGTAGTTGCATTATGGTATTTCTGGGGTGTAGGAGTGTTTGACATGATTTTTGATGCATTTTGGTATCATTTATGCAATATTGTGGTTTTTGATGGCTTCGAGAGCCTTATTTTAGACTTATGCGGTTATATTTTGATCCGTACGATGGATGACCGAACGGATTGCGCTAGCAGCTTTGGAATATCAATTTTAGGCTAGGTAGACCCTTGGTTCGGGTCCTGGTTCACCCGAGCTCATTTCGACCTATTGGTCGGAAAGTTGAAAAATTGTAAAGTTGGGTGTGGGACCCACTTTTAGTTGAAACAACCTCGCATGGAAAATCCGACTTCCCCAACAGATCCAGAATGTCGATTTTAGTGTGTTAGCATGTTTGGTATGATTTTACGACATTTAAATCTCATTTCGACCCTCGATTTGGAAGATGATAATTTCGGATTTCGGGGGTCAATTTTATGAAAATGAATTTTTCTAGAAAATCTGGTAGCACCATCGCGTCCGGAACGTCGAATTTAGTGTGGTTGCATACTTCGTTTGCATAAATCAGACTCCGAAAAATCCCGAACACCCCGTTGAAGTCCAGATTGAGTTTAAAAAAAAAACAACTTTTTTATTTTAGACTGCAGTGCAGATTTCTGCACTGGTAAATAACTTTTTTTTTTTTTTTTTTTTTACCTATTTTGCTTATTTTTCATCTTGCCTCATGGAAGTTAAACCCTAAATAGTTGGGAGCTTAAAAGTGAAGTTTGTGAGAGCTTAGAAAGCTAGATTAACATCTTTTTCTTGGTTTTATTACGGATTTAAGGTAAGAAGTAATTTCTTGATAAATTTCTCAAAACCCCAAAAATCTTAGGACATGATTTTTAAATCCAAATTTCACTTATTTTCACTTGAATAGTACTTTTATCTTATAATTTCTAGTTTTTTCATCAATTTAACCTTCAAAACAATTCTGATTCTTGATTTCCAACCGGATTTCAAGGATTTTACCCGGCAAAGCTCAAAAATGGTTTTTCTTCGATTTGAACCCCATTTTTCACTTGATTTAACTTTTGCTTTCAGCTGTAGGTTCCTAAAAATATGGGGAACATATTTTTGAAGTAAAGTTCCAATTTTTTCCTTCTTTTTTGAAAACCTATTTTAGAGGTCCGTTTTAACCCCGAATCAAAAGTAGTCAATATGGGTTTCATTAGTTTTATATTGACGCGTAGATTTCATATTTGATGTTTTTAGTAGAGTTTGGAATTGTTCATGAAAAGTAAGATCGCGGATTCAAGTGTAGCGGACAGGTTTCGGCTTACGAGGTAGGTTATGGCTTAACTCTTCAGACTGGGCTGGGTAGTAAATGATGGTATAAAATGCATGTTAAGGGTGGGAACTAATCATGAAAAATAGCTATCTACGTGTTGTACCCGTGTGGGGGCCTATATGTGATGTAATTGTCGAAATTGAAATATTATATGATATGTTTGACCGTGTGGGGTCCTATATGACATTGATAGCCTTGATACATATGAGTAATTGTATTGTATTGTTTAATGTGGTACCATGGGTGTATTGTGATTATATTCATACTTTACTGGCATATAAGACATGTGAAAATTCATGGATGAAATGAAAATAACGAGTGAATATTGGCTCAAGTGGTTGTGAAAATATATCATTGTGGTTAGTTGTGGAAATATATCATGTGGTTGGTTGTGGAAATACTTATTGTGATTGGGTGTGAGCATTAAATTTTCATATCATACTCATTCATGAAACATTGGTAACACCGTGGCAACATCTGAGAAACACTAGCAACACCTTTTTAAAAATATTATAACACCTTATAAAACCCTTTTCGAGGGATGTGCCAAAAAGGAGATATGAGATATGTGGATTGTATATGGGTTGACGAACCCCCCATGGGTCCTGCGTCGGGAAGCTTTGGCTCCGTAGGTGTATACGGGAATTGTGTGACGATCCCAGAGGTTGTACGACAACCTCGTGCATCATCATCATCATTATCATATATATTGTATTTACTTTATTGTATTTATGTTGTGTTGTATTACCTTATTGACTTGTCATCTATGTATTTGTCTTACCTTTCTTTATTTATACTTGATGATCTTGTATCTATATATTCTCTCTTGCTCTATTTTATATGTGACATAATCTATAGTTGTGTTCTATATCTTGATGTATTTTTGCAATATATGTGAGATATATTAGAATTGTTAGTGCAAACGGTGTGGGATACCGTTATGGGATATTTTTTGATTGCAGGTGACTTGCCCTTAGTATATATTTTGTATGCCTTATTTACTACTTTGCTTAGTCGGCCTATGATACCTACTGAGTACAAGTGGACCGTACTCATGCCTACTGCTCCCTTTCGGTGCAGGTCCTAGCTCGAGTAGGCCTCAGTTTACTTGATTCGGGTGGTTGATGGAGCTTCCAAGGTAGTGGTTGGACATTCATGCGTCCGAAGTTCACCTCTATCTTTCTATACTAGTTATGTCTTTATTAGTGTTCAGAGACAGTTATTATTCATTTGTGGTCATTTTTCTGATGTATTTGATTCTTGGATTGTATTGGTAGTTCTTACACTATTGACACCTGGTGTTGGGCATGATTGGTGTTTTGGATAAGTTCTTTCCGTATTGTTATGATTATTTATATGGTTCAGCTTCATTCTAAAAGCCTTACCTTGGGTATTTCTGTCCTTTTTCTCTATTCGTATCAGTTTGAGTGATAGGCTTACTTGTCAAGGTATACCGCGACAAGTGTCATCATGACCCTCATTTTCGGGTCATAACATAAAGAACCACCAATTTATACGTGTGAATATAGGGAAAAAAATCTTATTAGGTATCAGCGTGTTATTTAAAAAAAAATGTGATACACCAATAATTGTACGACTTTTTTCCTAATTATAATCATATAATTATTTTCAAGACGTTCACTAAATTCAAATTTAACTACAATTTAATTGAAGTAAAATACTAATTGTACACTATATACTCAAAGGCCATATTTGAAGATATATTTGTTAAAAAATATTGTTAATTAGATTACACGTTTAAATTGTTGGTCTTTACTTTTAAAACTTATCTTATTATTTTAAAAGATTAAAAAAAAAATTAATACTAATCATCACCTATTATCTGTTTTGACTATAATAGTATCAGGATCAGTTAAATATTTCATATTCTTAGGGCCACTTAAAAGTCTTTTCTCACTTTCAAAACTGTCCACAATTACACGTAGCCCATGAATTTTAGGCTACTAAGGATACTACAGCAACTACTTAAAACCTTTTTTAATGGGAAATTAAATCATAATTATGATACTAACTTTTACTCGATTGCAAGAGTTCGAATGAACTCGAGGATCGAAATTACCGCTTCAGGAGTAACTAACTCGAGAAAACAGTTAATGAGAATGAGAATTGAGAAAATAGAGAGAGATTTTGAGGAAGAAGAATTAAAGTTTGTATATCTATATGGAAATGAATGGATTACATGTTTATATAGAGCTCATGATCCACTATCCATTAACTAGGCTACTTGAGTTAGTTATAACTACTTAACTAACTTTAGTTGCTAAGTAACTAACTACACTATAGCTTTCCAATGTTAACTAACTTCTGGAACTTATTACAATTTCCCTACTTATTAATATTGTGTATCAGTACTCCCCCATAAAGAAGATCCTTAACCTCAAGGATTAAACAAAGGAAACCTAGTCTTGAGAACACTCAGCTGAAGTTGATTCTCCAGGAAGATATGGTAAATGTAGTGGAGGTGGCCTTCCATACAATGGGATAATATTATTTTCTCCATTACATCTTGAACATAGATGGTCTGGATATTTGTGTCCTATCATTTTGCAATATCTTGTAAATAATTGTTCTGATATAAATCCCTTCTTAATTGCTCTTGCAGTTGGTTGTTTCTCTGGGTTGAGTAATGTCAGAATCCATTGTCTAGCATCTTCCATATCTGTTTGTCGTAGCTCTCTTGAATTTGAATAAATCATTTGATGATCTCTTGAATAATAGCTCCATATAGGGTTTCTATTGATATAATTATTTTCTAATTCTTGAACAATTGTAGATATTCCAATAAGTCGTTTATTTGCATAAAAATCAGGTATCTCGATTTTAGGTATCTCTGGCTGCTGGACAATATCTTCCGGTATAATCATATCTCTGGTTAATCCTATTTTTACAATTTTTATAACTGGTTTGATCTCGTCATATAATATCTCTGCTGGTGCAGTATAAAACTTTATAAAAAATAAATTCCCTTTGGTTATTCTTTTATAACTGGTGAATGCTCTATATAATTCTAGTATATTTGTTAGTTTATTTCCTTCATGGGTATATACGGTATTTAATAATCCATAACTGGAAAAAAATTAATAAGAAATTTAGCATGTTGCAAAGATAAAATAGCACCTCAATTTAGATGTGAAGAAAGGTACTATAAGAAAAGAAAAACACATAAGAAATATAAGAAATACAAAAAATCAAAATATAAATATAAGAAACCAAGAAAAAGATATTATGTAAAAAATTATAAACATAAAAGACCATATAGGAAAAACAATTCTATAAAAGAATGTACTTGTTATAATTGTGGAAAACTAGGACATTTAGCTAGAGATTGTAAAATGCTTTAAAACCCAAAAAAGAAATAAATATCAGAAATAAAAATAAAAAAATACAGAATATATGCAGATAGATTATATAGATTATGAATTAGAAAGTGAAGATAGTATATATGAAATTTTGGAGAATGAAACAGATAATGAAATAGATAGTGAATTAGATGAATCAAATGACTGAAGAAGATATAGAAATAAACCAAATAACTGAAGAAGATATAAAAATAATAACAAAGGAAGAATATTTAAATGAAGAAGGAACTGATCAAAAAATATTATTTGATAATAATATATTTGACGAAATAAAAGGAAAAGAGTTAGACCTAAGCGTAGAAAAAATGTTCAAAATACCAACAATAAAAATTATATTTAGTAGAAAAAAGGAAGAATACTATGTAGTAAGCCAAAAGGAACATATAATAGTCTGTAGATATGCAAAAGGTAGAGCTAGTATACCACTAGTAACAAAAAGAATAATTAATAAAGAAATAAACGATATAAAAAGTAAAGACCCAATAAAATATGTACACCTTGGAGGAACAGAGATATTGATAAAAGCATGTTTTAGAGAAGGAATAGATACACCAATAGAATTATATTTAGTAGAGATAGAATTATAAAACCTATAGAAAAAAGTATAATAACTGTCATAAAAGGAAATTTAATATACCAAAATTTAAATTTATAATAAGTGTGAATTATTCAGTAGCAATAACAGATAAAAATATAGATAAATCATTAGTATTATATTGGAAAATAACGGAATAAAACTAAGCCCAGGAAGTAAAATATTTACAGAAGATGTAAAAATCTATACGTATTAACAACAAAACATAAAATAACGGGAAAAAATAAAATTAATAAAATACAAATAGAAAGTCCTTTCGAATAATTTGTAAAAACAATTGATAATAATGATTATAGTTACAAAGACATAGATATAGAAGAAGATTTAGAAATAATGAAGATATAAGAAAATAGGTGAACATTTATATTTAATGTTAGAAAAAGAAGAATTAAAATTAGAAGATAAGTTGCCAGCCATGATAAGAATAGAAACAGAAAACGAAGAGATAGACAGAAAAAAGGAAATAGATAAAATAAAACAACAAACACAGAAGAAATACGCAAAAATAGAGGAAACTAAAAATAAAAAGATTGCTGAACTAGAAAAAGAACTACAAATGCTAAAAGACCTATGTGAAAAAAGACAGAAAGAAAAAGAAGAAAAGAATAAAGAACAAAAATTATTAAATGAGATAAATCAATTTAAAGAAAAATTAGAAATAAAAAATAAAGAATCAGAAACCAGTGAATTAGAAATAAATACAATAGATGCTGATGAAACAGATAATTATGACTCGGAAGATAGTGAAACATATACAGAAATTCTAGAAAACATAGGAAAACTAGATATTAATGAAAAAAAGAAGTAATTAATAAAGAAAACTTAGAAAATACAAACACATAAATAAATAACCTTAATAAAGAAGACGATGAAAACATAATACCTAGTACATCAGAAATAAGAAAATCTACACATTATTATAAAGATAAGTTTAAAAAATATAACCTAAAAAATGAATATAACAAATGGACACCAAAACAAATAATTAATAAAAATTATAACTTTTTAGATTTAGACTGTGTAATAGACACAAATAAAACAATACAATTATGGGCAGGATGCATGTCAAAACAACTATTAATAGCAATATAGATACAACAAAGACACCAGAATATATAGAAAGGACATTAATAGGAACAGTAAAATTATGGTTTTTAAACCTAGACGAAGCAAGTAAAAAAGTATTAAGATCTGATAAAAAAATAGAAGGAACATCAACAATTACTAAAATATCATCAACAGAAATATTGAAAAAATATGAAGTAGCTATAAGAGATTAATTTAGCGGTATAACAACAGAAGAAGAAGAAAAAAATAAAGAAAAAGATACGAATAGTAATTTAATGTTAAAATTAGAAATATGTAATATGTGCTATATAGATGAATATATGTGCTCATTTAAAGAATACTACTATAAGGGAACATATAATACAGAAGAAATTAAAGAAATAAGAAGATTATATTTTAGAAAATTACCTGAAACATTTAGTTCAAAAATAATAAAGAGTTGGGATGAAGCAAAAATAGTCGATACCCTAGGAGCAAGAATAAAATTTTTACAATAATGGTATAGAAATCTATGTGAGAAATATAGAGAAGAAATAAAAAAAAACATTAATAAGAAATTTAGCATGTTGAAAAGATAAAATAGCAAAAGATATTGTTCAGCAGCCAGAGATACCTAAAATCGAGATACCTGATTTTTATGCAAATAAACGACTTATTTCAATGGAAACCCTATATGGAGCTATTACTCAAGAGATCATCAAATGATTTATTCAAATTCAAGAGTGCTACAAAAACAGATATGGAATATGCTAGACAATGAATTCTGACATTACTCAACCCAGAGAAACAAGCAACTGCAAGAGCAATTAAGAAGGGATTTATTTCTAACGAATTATTAACAACATATTGCAAAATGATAGGACACAAATATTCAGACCATCTATGTTCATGATGTAATAGAGAAGATAATATTATCCCGGAAGTTCAACTGGAATAGAAGAAGATAAGGACGACAGCTGGAAGATACACGACAAAATATAGAAAGACATGGAGCAATAATAGAAAGATAAGAAGACGAAACATTGAAATATGAAAATGACATATGACTTTGAGAAATGTGAAATATGTAAATTATGTAAACATTTACTATTCTTATTATGTAGGCTAGACTAGCCTATAGGCTTTTTGACTTTTCTTATTTTTTTTTGGCACTTGCCATTTTACCCTTTTAAGGATTATTATCAATCTTTTATTTTCTTGACAGATGTAAAGTAGGAATAGTATAAAGTAGTTTACATATTTTCTATTTAGTCTATAAATATGTAAGGCTTCGGCAAAGTTAAAGGCAAGACTTTCATGTGTTGAAAGCAAACCTTTCCTCTTGTACACAAAAAACTTTTTGAATATTTAATAAAAAAACAGATATATTTTCAAGGAAAAACTATGGATAAACAAAGCCCAGAATTATTAAACCTACCAGATCAGATATATTTATTTACGATTATGAATAGCTAAATTCATAAATTTCTAACAATCATGATTTCATAAAATAAGTTCATGTTAGTTATTTTATAGTAGAATTATTCGAAGAATAGCATGTTAAGAAGCTTATTAGCAAAGTGAAAAAGGAGAAAAATCCCTAAGAACTATGTCATGCTAAAGGTGAAATCGGTGGGGCAAGAAAGCCGTGATAGGGAAGTAGCCAAAGTAGAGGCGCTATTTAAGGAAAAAGTATCCAGATTACCATGCTAATAGTGATTGAAAAACATGTTATTTAAGAATAATCTAGTATATAGTAATCTAAAATGATCATATTTTGTTATGTGTATGATTGAAGGGAATATTTTGAAAAAAGCATCATATGAAAAATGAATACTTATTTATCTGACGAAATGGTAGATAAATTTAAAATACTTGTTTTGTATGTACTTAGGATATAGAAATTGTAGATATAAGAAAAATCATATTGGAAAAAATATTTGATAAATATTTTATGACTAGAATAAATTACATACCATACCTACCTATCTACTCTTACAAATATCTACATGCCAAACCTACACATCAACCATGATAAATTACATATATTAGAAAATGGACATTAAAAATATACAATTAATAGAAAGACTAATGAAAACAAATCTAGAAAAATATATGAGAACTAAAGATACAAAAAAATTACACAAAAGTTAGAAAATATAAAATATACAGAAGACACAGTAGAACTAGTTGTATTTTCGATAAATAAAAAAGAAATAACTATATTTTCAATAGATAAGGTAGAAATAATAAAGAAAAGATTAAGAAAATTATACAGTGAAGATCCATTAAAAGGATGGGAAAAACATAAAACTACTATAAAAATTGAATCAATAGATAAAAATAGTATAATAATTCAAAAACCATTAACATATAATTTTGATGATTTAAAAGAATTCAAAATGCATATAGATGAATTATTAGTAAAACAGTATATACAAAGAAGCAATAGTAAACATAATAGCCCAGCGTTTATAGTAAATAAACATAGTGAACAAAAAAGAGGAAAAATTAGAATGGTGATTGACTATAGAAATTTAAAAGCAAAAACTATGACATACAATTATCCAATACCAAATAAGATATTAAAAATAAGACAAATACAAGGATATAACTACTTTAGTAAATTTGACTGTAAATCAGGATTTTACCACTTAAACTTAGATGAGAATTCTAAGGAATTAACCGTATTTATGGTACCACAAGGATTTATGAATGGAACGTATTACCATTAGGATATAAAAATGCACCAGGTAGATACCAACACTTATGGATAGTTATTTTAAACAATTATCTAATTGTATAGTATATATAGATGATATACTACTATATACAAAAACTAAAGAGGAACATTTAAAATTATTAGAACAATTTACAAATATAATAGAAAAATTGGAAATAAGTTTAAGTGAAAAGAAAGCCAAAATTATGAAAAACCAGATAGAGTTTTTAGAAATACAAATAGATAAAAGTGGAGTAAAAATGCAACAACATATAGTACAAAAAATAATAAATTCAAAAGAAAAATTAGATACAAAAAAGAAATTACAATCATTTTTAGGATTAGTAAACCAAGTAAGATAATATATACCAAAATTAGCAAAGAACCTAAAGCCATTAAAGAAAAAATTTAAAAAGTATATAGAATATAATTACAACGAAGATGATAAAAAACAAGTTCAGAAAATAAAAATACTTTGTAAAGAGTTACCAAAATTACAATTTTCAGATGCTAGTAAATATAGTTATGGAGGAGTACTTAAATATAGATATGAAGAAGAAAAATTAGAACATCATTGTAGATACTACTCATGAACGTTTAATGAGACAGAAATAAAATGAGAAATAAATTATATAAATGTTTATTAGCATTTGAGCCATATATTGTATATAACAAGTTTATTGTACGAACAGATAATACATAGGTACGCTGGTGGTTAACAAAGAAAATACAAAATTCAGTTACAATGAAAGAGATTCGGAGACTAGTATTAAATATATTAAATTTTATATTTACAATTGAAGTAATTAGTACTAATAAAAAGGTTATTGCAGATTACATATCAAGACAAAGCTACACAGACTGATATAATAGAAGATGATGGTTTAGAAAAAATACTCAAAACCCTAACTACGTTTTCAATGAAAGTGGACAGTATGAGTAATGAAATAGAAAAGCTAAAGACTAATAAAGTTAAACTGAAGTCTAAAGCTATGAATTAGCTAACTCAATAGTGTGCAGAGCTATGTCGATCGGAAGACATCAAAATTTTAGAGCTAAAAGGAGACATTGGGACACTCCATAAAACCCATAACGTTTATCATTCTACAATTGCAGGTACAAGCAAAGGAGTTAGTGGACAAAGATATCAGAACATGAACATGAATAAGTTATTTGAAAAACCATTTATACCAAAAACACAAAAAGACCCCTTGTACATACCCTCACAAATTACTACATATCGAGAAAGTTTGAACCAAGATAAAAAAGCCTATAACCACATAATCCGAGCATACATAGAAAATATCCATAAAATACAGACTTATCTAAACCTTAAACCCAGAGCCACAGATATCCAAAAACCAAACACAAACTATATAACCCAAAAATTACAAGGTTACAACAAGTTAATCGCACTACCGAAAACCAACCAAAGCTTAGTTAAAACTTGTTTCAGTTATGGATTATTAAATACCGTATATACCCATGAAGGAAATGAACTAATAGATATACCAGAAGTATATAGAGCATTCACCACTTATAAAAGAATAATCAAAGGAAATCTATTTTTTGTAAAGTTTTATACTGCACCAGCAGAGATATTATATGACGAGATCAAACCAGTTATACAAATTGTAAAAATAGGATTAACTAGAGATATAATTATACTGAAAGATATTATTTAGTAGCCAGAGATACCTAAAATCGAGATACCTGATTTTTATGCAAATAAATGACTTATTGGAATATCTACAATTGTTCAAGAATTAGCAAATAATTATATTAATGGAAACCCTATATGGAGCTATTATTCAAGAGATCATCAAATGATTTATTCCAATTCGAGAGAGCTACGACAAATAGATATGGAAGATGCTAGACAATGGATTCTGACATTACTCAACCCAAAGAAACAACCAACTGCAAGAGCAATTAAGAAGGGATTTATTTCAGAAAATTATTAACAAGATATTGCAAAATGATAGGACACAAATACCCAGACCATCTATGTTCAAGATGTTATGGAGAAGATAATATTATCCCGGAAGTTCAACTGGAATAGAAGAAGATAAGGACGACAGCTGGAAGATACATGACAAAAGATAGAAAGACACGAAGCAACAATAGAAAGATACGAAGACAAAGCATTGAAATATGAAAATGACATATGACTTTGAGAAATGTGAAATACGTAAATTATGTAAACATTTACTATTCTTATTATGTAGGCTAGACTAGCTTATAGCCTTTTTGAATTTTCTTGTTTTTTTTTTGGCACTTGCCATTTTACTTTTTTAGGACCATTATTAATCTTTTATTTTCTTGATAGATGTAAAGTAGGAATAGTATGAAGTAGTTTACACATTTTCTTTTTAGTCTATAAATATGTAAGCCTTCAACAAAGTTAAAGGCAAGACTTTCATGTGTTTAAAGCAAGCCCTCCTTCTTGTACACAAAAAACTTTTTGAATATTTAATAAAAAATAGATATATTTCTAAGGAAAATCTATGGATCAACAAAGCCCAGAATTATCAAACCTACCAGAACATGTATATTTATTTACGATTATGAATAGCTAAATTCATAAATTTCTGACAATCATGCTATGATAAAATAAGTTCATGTTAGTTACTTTATAGTAGAATTATTCGAAGAATAGCATGTTAAGAAGTTTATTAGCAAAGTGAAAAAAGAGAAAAATCCCTAAGAACTATGCCATCCTAAAGGTGAAACCGGTGAGGCAAGAAAACCTCGATAGGGGAGTAGCCAGAGTAGTGGCGCTGTTTAAGGGAAAAGTATCCAGATTACCATGCTAATAATGACTGAAGAACATGTTATTTAACAATAATCTAGTGTATAGTAATCTAAAATGATCATACTCTGTTATGTGTATAATTGAAGGGAATATTTTGAAAAAAGAATTTTTTGAAAAATGAATACTTATTTATTTGACGAAATGGTAGATAAATTTAAAATACTTGCTTTGTATGTACTTAAGGATATAGAAATTGTAGATATAAGAAAAATCATATTGAAAAAAATATTTGATAAATATTTTATGACTAGAATAAATTACATACCATACCTACCTATCTACTCTTACAAATATCTACATGCCAAACCTACACATCAACCATGATAAATTACGTATATTTAGAATATTGAAAAATGGACATGAAAAATATACAATTAGTAGAAAGACTAATGAAAACAAATCTAGAAAAATATATGAGAACTAAAGATACAAAATATATGGAGTTCCTTAATGAAAATATACAAGAATTATTAAGATTAAAACAAACAACCAGTAAATATTATGATAAAGCATTTAATAAACCATAAATTACTAAAATCCAAATCCAAGTTATCCAAGTTATTCGTAGAAACCTAAGCATCATATGAACAATATGACAAGCTATATATCTGATGAAATTAAGATACTTGTTTTATATATCATAAAAGACTTAGAAATAGAAGACATAAAGAAAATAATATGGTAAAAAATATTTTATGAAGAATCGTTAAGTCTAGAATGGTTAGAAGAAATGCATGATCTTAGCTTATAGTGTTCAGAATGTTATTACTCAGATAATAATAGTTATTATTCAGATGGATATTATACAGATTAAAATATTAGAATATATAAAAAGAGTTAGAGAAAAACAAAGTTGGCTATACGAAGAAATTAATTATAGAAACAAGCTTAGAAAAGGAAGAAAACAATTAAAACAAAGATTGATTTGGATAGATAAAACCATGAAACAACTAGAATTAAAAGACAATTTAGAATATGATTTAGACATAGAATTGTTTATAGAAGAAAAAGACAGGATAATTAACGAAATAGATAACCTGGAATTTAATATCAGATATAGTACAATTAAAATAAATTATTACAAAGAAATTTGTAGTATTACAACTACTTTAGGATAAAATGATAAACTGTGAATATTTAAAATATTGGAGACAATATATGGAAGAAATAAGATTAACAGAAATACTTATGAAAGAGAATTTAATTGAATATTTTAGAACAAAAGATATAGAATATTTAGAATACCTTCAAAATAATATACAAGAATTACAAAGATTAAGACAAAAAACTAAAGAATATTACAGTAAATCATTTAATCAAATATCATTTAATCACCCCCCAACATATGAACATCAATAAAACTAAAATAATTAAATTAAAAATAAAAATATTTAGAAAAGTTAAGAAACATCCACGCATAAATAAAAATAGATCCATTAGAGTTATAATAGATCTATTTAAGTTATCCGATCTATTTAAGTTATCCGCACAAGATATGGAAGAAATAAGATTAACAGAAATACTTATGAAAAAGAATTTAATTGAATATTTTAGAACAAAAGATATAGAATATTTAGAATACCTTCAAAATAATATACAAGAATTTCAAAGACTAAGAGAAAAAACTAAAGAATATTACAATAAAGTATTTAATCAAATATCATTTAATCACCCCCCAACATATGAACATCAATAAAACTAAAATAAATAAACTAAAAATAAAAATATTTAGGAAAGTTAAGAAATATCCATGCACAAATAAAAATAGAATCATTAGAGTTATAATAGATCTATTTAAGTTACCCCAGTTATCCGCCCCCTACAATTGGTATCAAAGTTATGTTGTTTAAAGTTACGGAAGTAGTATATATTTTGATTTATTTGATTGATTTATAATTATGATAAAAATAGATTTACATATCCACCAAAATATTATAAATATTGTTTAGGTGAATAACGTACAAAAATCATAAAAATATAATGAATTAAAACATATAATATCTGAAAAACGTAAAGAATTAAAAATAAGAATAAAAAGACTACAATATGACATAGTTATCGGAGTTAGTAAAAACTCAATAAATTCACAAAAAGAAGAAATATCAAATTTAGAATCAACAATAGATAGTCTAGAATATATATATCAACATAACATATATACATTTAAATAAAATGAACAAAGAAGAATTTATAATAGATGAAAAAATATATGAAAATCATGAAAGATCAAAAATAAAAATATTATTCTCTAATATAGGAAGAAGATATAAGAAAAATAGGTGAACATTTAAATTTAATGTTAGAAAAAGAAGAATTAAAATAGAAGATTAGTTGGCAGCCATGGTAAGAATAGAAACAGAAAACAAAGAGATAGACAGAAAAAAGGAAATAGATAAAATAAAACAACAAACTACAGAAGAAATACGAAAAATAGAAGAAACTAAAAATAACAAGATTGCTGAACTCGAAAAAGAACTACAAATGCTAAAAGACCTGTGTGAAAAAAGACAGAAAGAAAAAGAAGAAAAGAATAAAGAACAAAAATTATTAAATAAGATAAATCAATTTAAAGAAAAATTAGAAATAAAAAATAAAGAATCAGAAACCAGTGAATTAGAAATAAATACAATAGATGCTGATGAAACAGATAATTATGACTCGAAAGATAGTGAAACATATACAGAAATTCTAGAAAACATAGGAAAACTAGATATTAATGAAAAACAAGAAGTAATTAATAAAGAAAACTTAGAAAATACAAACACAGAAATAAATACCCTTAATAAAGAAGACGATGAAAACATAATACCTAGTACATCAGAAATAAGAAAATCTACACATTATTATAAAGATAAGTTTAAAAAATATAACCTAAAAAATGAATATAACAAATGGACACCAAAACAAATAATTAATAAAAATTATAAATTTTTAAATTTAGACTGTGTAATAGACACAAATAAATAATACAATTAAGGGCAGAATACATGTCAAAATAATTATTAGATAATAATGTAGATACAACAAATACACCAGAATAAATAGAAAGGACGTTAATAGGAACAGTAAAATTATGGTTTTTAAACCTAGACGAATCAAGTAAAAAAGTATTAAGATCTGATAAAAAAACAGAAGGAACATCAACAATTATTAAAATATCATCAACAAAAATATTGAAAAAATATGAAGTAGCTATAAGAGATGAATTTAGCATTATAACAACAGAAGAAGAAGAAAAAAATAAAGAAAAAGATACGAATAGAAATTTAATGTTAAAATTAGAAATATGTAATATGTGCATATAGATGAATATACGTGCGCATTTAAAGAATACTACTATAAGGGAACATATAATACAGAGGAAAGTAAGGACATAAGGAAATTATATTTTAATAAATTACCTGAACCATCTAGTTCTAAGATAATAAAAAGTTGGGATGAATCAGAAGTAGTAGATACCTTAGGAGCAAGAATAAAATTTTTACAACAATTGTAACAACCTAAAAATTTGATGAAATTTGTGAAATTTGTGATTTTGTATGATTTGACTGTTTTACCCCTTCCTATAGTTGTATTATAGTATTTATGGAGTGTGGGAGTGGTTGACATGATTTTTGATGCATTTTGGTATCATTTATGTAATATTGTGGTTTTTGATGGCTTTGAGAGCCTTATTTTGGACTTATGTGGTTATATTTTGATCCGTGCGATGGATGACCGAACGAACTCCACCAGAAGCTCCGAAATATCAATTTTAGGCAAGGTAGACCTTTTGTTTAGGTCCTGATTCACCCGAGCTCATTTCGACCTGTTGATCGGAAAGTTGAAAAATTATAATTATGAGTGTGGGACCCACATTTGATCGAAACGACCTTGGATGAAAAATACGACTTCTACAACAGATCCAGAATGTCGATTTTAGTGTGTTAGCATGTTTGTTATTATTTTACAGCTTTTAAATCTCATTTCGACCCTCGGTTTGAAAAATTGTGATTTCAAATTTTGGGGGTCAATGTTGTGGAAATGACTTTTTCTGGAAAATATGGTATTGCCATCGCATCCGAAACGTCGAATTTAGTATGGTTTCATAATTCGTTTGCATAAATTGGACTCTGAATGAATCCCGTACACCCCATCAAAGTCCAGGGTGAACTTGAAGGAAAAATCTGGTGCAAAAATCAGAAAAATCTGAAGTATAAATACCCTTTTTTTTTTTGCCCATTTTGCTCATTTTTTTCATCTTGCCTCTTGAGAGTTAAACTCTAAATATTTTGGGAGCTTAAAAATGAAGTTTATGGGAGCTTAGCAAGCTAGATTAACACTTATTTCTTGATTATATTACGGATTTAAGGTAAGAATTCACCCTTTTCTTAGTAATTTATTCCTTAATTTCTCAAAACCCTAAAAATCTTAGGGCATGATTTTAAATCCAAATTTTACCCTTTTCACTTGATTAATATTTTTATCTTATAATTACTAGTTTTTCCTCAATTGAACCTTCAAAACAACTCTGATTCTTGATTTCAACTCGGATTTCAAATATTTTACATGATAAAGGTCAAAAATGGTTTTTCTTAGATTTGAACCTCGTTTTTTACTCGATTTAACTTGGGTTTTCAGTTGTAGGTTCCTAAAAATATGGAGAACATATTTTTGAAGTAAAGTTATGATTTTGCCCTTTTTTTTCGGAAACTCATTTTAGGAGTCCGTTTTGACCCCGAACCAAACGTAGTCAATATGGGTGTCGTTGGTTTTGTTTTGACGCATAGATTTCATATTTGATATTTCTAGTGAAGTTTGGGATTGTTCATGAAAATTAAGGTCGTGGGTTCAAGTGTAGTGAACCAGTTTCTGCTTTTGAGATAGGTTATAGCTTAACTTTTCAGACTGGGCTGGGTAGTAAATGTTGGTACAAAATGCATGTTAAGGGTGAGAACTAATCATGAAAAATGGCTATCTACACATTGTGACCGTGTGGGGGCCTTTATGTGATGTAATTATCGAAATTGAAATATTATGTGATATATTTGACCGTGTGGGGTCCTATGTGACATTGATAGCCTTGAATACATGTGAGTAATTGTATTGTATTGTTTAATGTGATACCATGGGTGTATTGTGATTATATTCATACTTTAATGGCATATGAGACATGTGAAAATTCATGGATAAAATAAAAATAACGAGTGAATATTTGCTCATGTGGTTGTGGAAATGTATCATTCTGGTTGGTTGTGGAAATATATCATGTGGTTGGTTGTGGAAATACTTATTGTGATTGGTTGTGAGCATTACATATTCATATCATACTCATTCATGAAACATTGATACCACCGTGGCAACATATGAGAAACACTGACAACACCTTTTTAAAAATATTGTAACACCTTATAAAACCCTTTCTAAGGGATATATCGGAAAGGAGATATGAGATATATGGATTGTATATGGGTTGACGAACCCCCCATGGGTCCTGCGTCGGGAAGATTTGGCTCCGTAGGTGTATATGGGGATTGTGCGATAATCCCGGAGGTTGTGCGACAACCTCGTGCATCATCATCATCATCATCATCATTATCATATGCATTGCACTTACTTTATTGTGTTTATGTTGTGTTGTATTGACTTATTGACTTGTCATCTATGTATTTGTCTTACCTTTCTTTACTTTTATTTGATGATCTTGTATCTACATATTCTCCTTTGCTCTATTTTATATGTGAAATAATCTATACTTGTGTTCTATATCTTGATGTGTTTTTGCAATATATGTGAGATATATTAGAATTGTTAGTGCAAGCGGTGTGGGCTACAGTTGTGGGACATTTTCTGATTGTAGGTGACGTGCCCTTAGTGTATATTTTGTATGCCTTATTTACTACTTTGCTTAGTCGGCCTATGATACCTACTGAGTACAAGTGGACTATACTTATGCCTACTGTGCCTTTTCGGTGCAGGTCTTAGCTCGAGTGCGCCTCAGCTTACTTCATTCGGGCGGTTGTTGGAGCTTCCAAGGTAGCGGTTGGATATTCATGCGTCTGAAGTTCACCTCTATCTTTCTATACTAGTTATATTTTTATAAGTGCTCGGAGACATTTATTATTCCTTTGTGGTTATTTTTCTGATGTATTTGACTCTTGGATTGCATTAGTAGTTCTTACACTATTGACATCTGATTTTGGGCATGATTGATGTCTTAGATAAGTTCGTTCCGCATTGTTATGATTATTTATATTGTTCGGCTTCATTCTAGAAGCCTTACCTTGGGTATTTCTATCCTTTTCTCTATTCGTATCAGTTTGGGTGATAGGCTTACTTGTCAAGGTACGCCGCGACAAGTGCCATCATGACCCTCGTTTTAGGGTTGTGAAAACAATGGTATAAAAATCTATGTGAGAAATATACAGAAGAAATAAAAATTAAAAAAATATTAATAAAAATTTAGCATGTTGCAAAGATAAAATAGAACCTCAATTTGAATGTGAAGAAAGATATTATAAGAAAAGAAAAAGACATAAGAAATATAAGAAATACAATAAATCAAAATATAAGTATAAGAAACCAAGAAAAGATATTATGTAAAAAATTCTAAACATAAAAGACCATATAGGAAAAAGAAATCTATAAAAGAATATACTTGTTATAATTGTGGAAAACTAGAACATTTAGCTAGAGATTGTAAAATGCCTAAAAATCCGAAAAAGAAACAAATATCAGAAATAAAGATAGAAAATACAGAATATATGCAGATAGATTATATATATTACGAATTAGAAAGTGAAGATAGTATATATGAAATTTCGGAGAATGAAACAGATAACGAAATAGATAGTGAAGTAGATGAATCAAATGACTGAAGAAGATATAAAAATGAACCAAATAACTGAAGAAGATGTAAAAATAATAACAAAGGGAGAATATTTAAATGACGAAGGAACTGATCAAAAAATAATATTTGATAATAATATATTTGACGAAATAAAAGGAAAAGAGTTAGACCTAAGTGTAGAAAAAATATTTAAAATATCAACAATAAAAAATATATTTAGTAGAAAAAAGGAAGAATACTATGTAGTAAGCCAAAAGGAACATGAAATAGACTGTAGATATGCAAAAGGTAGGGCTAGTATACCGCTAGTAACAAAAAGAATAATTAATAAATAAATAAATAAATGATATAAAAAGTAAAGACCCAATAAAATATGTACAACTTGGAGGAACAGAGATATTGATAAAAGCATGTTTTAGAGAAGGAATAGATATACCAATAGAATTATATTTAGCAGATGATAGAATTATAAAACCTATAGAAAAAAGTATAATAACTGCCATGAAAGAAAATTTAATATACCAAAAATATAAATTTATAATAAATTTGAATTATTCAGTAGCAATAATAGATAAAAAATATAGATAAATCATTAGTATTATATTGGAAAATAACAGGAATAGAACTAAGCCTAGGAAGTAAAATATTTACAGCAAAATGTAAAAATCTATACGTATTAACAACAAAACATAAAATAATGGGAAAAAATAAAATTAATAAAATACAAATAGAAAGTCCTTTCGAACAATTTGTAAAAACAATTGATAATAATGATTATAGTTACAAAGACAAAGATATAGAAGAAGATTTAGAAATAATAAATGATAGAATAAGTACAACAAAAAGAATAACTCATGAAAAACCAAAATCATCAAGCTCATAAAAAAGAACAAGTTATGAAACAACTTCAACAGTTAATTTAAATCAATATTATACAACAGGAACAATAAACGAAAAAGAATATTTAATATTGTTATACACAGGACAAGAAGAAAATTATATAGCAAAATATCTAGTAAAAAGTGAAGAAATAAAATCTAATAGTAATATATGCCCAGATCTACCAAGGAGTCTAATAAACATTAAGGATACGACAGAAAAAAAAAATAGGAGTAAGAAAAATAAAAATAGAATTTGAAATAAAGGAAGAAATGCAAAAATTAGAAATAAAATGGTTAGAACAAGTAAACCATACAATATAGAACATACACAATTATCTATAACATATAATAAAGAAAAATTATTAATAAAAAGAGCTTTGACATGACATGAAAATATATGTATTAGTAAAAATAATAGTAGAAAGATATTATAACAGGTATTATACACCTATTATAGATACAGGAGCAGAAGCAAACTTATGCAGATACAACTGTTTACCAGAAAGTAAATGGAATAAACTAAAAACACCAATAGTAATCAAAGAATTTAATAATGAAGGAAGTTTAATTACATATAAAAACTAAAAATGTAAATATACAGATATGAGATAAAATAATAACGATAGAAGAAATCTATAATTATAAACTAATTTCAAAAGATATGCTTTTACGAATGCCATTTTTAGATAAATTATATCCACATATAATAACTAAAACAGATTGATGGTTTACAACACCATGTAACCAAAAAGTAAGAGCAAAAAGAGTTATTAATAAAATAAGAAAGAAAATTGATTGAATAAAAGGAAGTGAAAAAATTACACACAAGTTAGAAAATATAAAAAATATAGAAGACAAGTAGAACTAGTTGTATTTTCGATAAATAAAAAAGAAATAACTGTATTTTCAATAGATAAGGTTGAAATAATAAAGAAAAGATTAAGACAATTATACAGTGAAGATCCACTAAAAGGATGGGAAAAACATAAAGCCACTATAAAAATTGAATTAATAGATAAAAATAGTATAATAACTCAAAAACCATTAACATATAATTTTGACGATTTAAAATAATTTAAAATGCATATAGATGGATTATTAGAAAAACAGTATATACAAAGAAGCAATAGTAAACATAATAGCGCATCGTTTATAGTAAATAAACATAGTGAACAAAAAAGAGGAAAAAGTAGATTGGTGATTGACTATAGGAATTTAAATGCAAAAACTATGACATACAATTATCCAATACCAAATAAGATATTAAAAATAAGACAAATACTTGGATATATCTACTTTTGTAAATTTGATTGTAAATCAGGATTTTACCACTTAAAGTTAGATGAAAATTCTAAGGAATTAACTGCATTTACAGTACCACAAGGATTATATGAACTGAAAATATTACCATTTGGATATAAAAATGCACCAGGTAGATACCAACACTTTATGGATACTATACCGCACCAGCATTATATAGAGCATTCACCACTTATAAAAGAATAGCAAAAGGAAATCTATTTTTTGTATAGTGTTATACTGCACCAGCAGAGATATTCTATGACGAGATCAAACCAGTTATACAAATTGTAAAAATAGGATTAACCAGAGATATGATTATACCAGAAGATATTGTTCAGCAACCAGAGATACCTAAAATCGAGATACCTAATTTTTATGCAAATAAACGACTTATTGGAATATTTATAATTGTTCAAAAATTAGCAAATAATTGTATCAATGGAAACCCTATATAGAGCTATTATTCAAGAGATCATCAAATGATTTATCCAAATTCAAAAGAGCTACGATAAATAGATATGGAAGATGCTAGACAATGGATTCTGACATTACTCAACCTAGAGAAACAACCAACTGCAAGAGCAATTAAGAAGGGATTTATTTCAAACGAATTATTAACAACATATTGCAAAATGATAGGACACAAATATCCAGACCATCTATGTTCAAGATGTAATGGAGAAGATAATATTTCCCGGAAGTTCAACTGGAATAGAAAAAGATAAGGACGACATCTGGAAGATACACGATAAAAGATAGAAAGACATGGAACAATAATAGAAAGATAAGAAGACAAAGCGTTGAAATGTGAAAATGACATATGACTTTGAGAAATGTGAAATACGTAAATTATGTAAACATTTACTATTCTTATTATGTAGGGTAGACTAGCCTATAGCTTTTTTGACTTTTCTTGTTTTTCTTGGCACTTGCCATTTTAATTTTTTAGGAACATTGTTAATCTTTTATTTTCTTGAAAGATGTAAAGTAGGAATAGTATAAAGTAGTTTACACGTTTTTTTAGTCTATAAATATATAAGCCTTCGGCAAAGTTAAAGGCAAGACTTTCAAGTGTTGAAAGCAAGCCTTCCTTCTTGTACACAAATAAATTTTTGAATATTTAATAAAAATAGATATATTTCTAAGAAAAATCTATGGATAAACAAAGCCCAGAATTATCAAACCTACCAGAACAGGTATATTTATTTACGATTATGAATAGCTAATTCATAAATTCCTGACAATCATGATATGATAAAATAAGTTCTTGATAGTTACTTTACGGTAGAATTATTCGAAGAATAGCATGTTAAGAAGTTTATTAGCAAAGTGGAAAAGGGAAAAAATTCTAAGAACTATGTCATCCTAAAGGTGAAACTGGTGAGGCAAGAAACTGTGATAGGAGAGTAGCCAGAGTAGAGGCGCTGTTTAAGGGAAAAGTATCCAGATTACCATGCTAATAATAACTGAAGAACATGTTATTTAAGAATAATCTAGTATACAGTAATCTAAAATGATCATATTTTGTTATGTGAATAATTGAAGATAATATTTTGAAAAAAGCATCATATAAAAAATGAATACTTATTTATCTGATGAAATGGTAGATAAATTTAAAATACTTGTTTTGTATGTACTTAGGGATATAGAAATTATAGATATAAGAAAAATCATATTGGAAAAAATATTTGATTTATATTTTATGACTAGAATAAATTACATACCACACCTACCTACCTACTCTTACAAATATCTACATGCCAAATATACACATAACCATGATAAATTACGTATATTTAGAATATTGGAAAATGGACAAGAAAAATATACAATTAATAGAAAGACTAATGAAAAAAAAATCTAGGAAAATATATGAGAACTAAAGATACAAAATATATGGAATTCCTTAATCAAAATATACAAGAATTATTAAGATTAAAACAAATAACCAGTAAATATTATGATAAAGCATTTAATAAACCATAAATTACTAAAATCCAATTCCAAGTAACTAAACTTCTTAACATGCTATTCTTCGAATAAACTTCTTTTCCACTTTTCTAATAAACTCATTTTCCACTTTGTTAATAAACTACTTAACATGTGTTTTTTCGATGGCATAACTCTTAGGGATTTTTCTCCTTTTCTACTTTGCTAATAAACTTCATAACATGCTATTCTTCGAATAATCTAATAAAAAGTAACTAACATGAAATTATTTTATCATATCATGATTGTCAGGAATTTATGAATTTAGCTATTCATAATTTTAAATAAATATACCTGTTCTGGTAGGTTTGATAATTCTGGGCTTTGTTTATTCATAGATTTTCCTTGGAAATTTATCTATTTTTTTATTAAATATTCAAAAAGTTTTTTGTGTATAAGAGGGAAGGCTTGCTTTTGTAGCTCTCTTGAATTTGAATAAATTATTTGATGATCTCTTGAATAATAGCTCCATATAGGGTTCCATTGATATAATTATTTGCTAATTCTTGAACAATTATAGATATTCCAATAAGTCGTTTATTCGCATAAAAATCAGGTATCTCGATTTTAGGTATCTCTGGCTGCTGAACAATATCTTTCGGTATAATCATATCTCTGGTTAATCCTATTTTTACAATTTGTATAACTGGTTTGATCTCATCATATAATATCTCTGCTGGTGCAGTATAACACTATATAATTCTGGTATATCTGTTAGTTCATTTCCTTCATGAGTATATACGGTATTTAATAATTCTTAACTGAAACAAGTTTTAACTAAGCTTGGGTTGGTTTTCGGTAGTGCGATTAACTTATTGTAACCTTGTAATTTTTGGGTTATATAGTTTGTGTTTGGTTCTTGGATATCTGTGGATATTTTCTATGTATGCTCGGGTTATGTGGTTATAGGCTTTTTTTTTATCTTGGTTCAAACTTTCTCGATTTGTGGTAATTTGTGGGGGTATGTACAAGGTGTCTTTTTGTGTTTTTGGTATAAATGATTTTTCAAATATCTTATTCATGTTCATGTTCTGATATCTCTGTCCACTAACTCCTTTGCTTGTACCTGCAATTGTAGATTGATAAATTTTACTGGTTTTATGGAGTGTCCCAATGTCTCTTTTTAACTCTAGAATTTTGATGTCTTCCGATCGACATAGCTCTGCACACTGCTGAGTTAGCTGATTCATAGCTTTAGACTTCAGTTTAACTTCATTAGTCTTTAGCTTTTATATTTCATTACCCATACTGTTCACTTTCATTGAAAGCGTAGTTAGGGTTTTGAGTATTTTTTCTAAAGCATTATATTCTGTTATATCAGTCTGTGTAGCTTTGTCTTGATATGTAATCTGCAATAATATTTTTGTTAGTACTAATTACTTCAATTGTAAATGTAAAATTTAATATATTTAATACTAGTCTCTGAATCTCTTTCATTGTAACTGAATTTTATTTTTCTTTGTTAACCACCAGTGTACCTGTGTATTATCTGTTCGTACAATAAACTTGTTATATACAATATATGGCTCAAATGTTAATAAAAATTTATATAATGAACATAATTCTTTTCTATTTATTTTCGATTTTATTTATGTCTCATTAAACGTTCCTGAGTGGTATCTACAACGATGTTCTAATTTTCCCTCTTCATATCTATATTTAAGTACTCCTCCATAACTATATTCACTAGCATCTGCTTCTACTATATATATAAATTTTTTATTTTCATATAGAAATTGTAATTTTGATAAATCTTTACAAAGTATTTTTATTTTCTGAACTTATTTTTTATCTTCTTCGTTGTAATTATATTCTATATCCTTTTTTAATTTTTTCTATAATGGCTTTAGGTTCTCTGCTAATTTTGATATATATTCTCTTACTTGGTTTACTAATCCTAAAAATGGTTGTAATTTCTTTTTTGTATCTAATTCTTCTTTTGAATTTATTATTTTTTGTACTATATGTTATTGCATTTTTACTCCACTTTGATCTATTTGTATTCCTAAAAACTCTATCTATTTTTTTCATAATTTCGGCTTTCTTTTCACTTAAACTTATTTCCGATTTTTCTATTATATTTGTAAATTGTTCTAATAATTTTAAATGTCCCTCTTTAGTTTTTGTATATAGTAGTATATCATATATGTATATTATACAATTAGGTAATTGTTTAAAATAACTATTCATAAAGTGTTGGTATCTACCTGGTGCATTTTTATATCCAAATGGTAATACATTCTATTCATAAAATCCTTGTGGTACCGTAAATGCGGTTAATTCCTTAGATTTTTCATCTAACTTTAAGTGGTAAAATCCTGATTTACAATCAAATTTACTAAAGTAGTTATATCCTTATATTTGTCTTATTTTTAATATCTTATTTGGTATTGGATAATTGTATGTCATAGTTCTTGCATTTAAATTTCTATAGTCAATAACCATTCTACCTTTTCCTCTTTTTTGTTCACTATGTTTATTTACTATAAATGTTGGGCTATTATGTTTACTATTGCTTCTGTGTTTATATTGTTTTTCTAATAATTCATCTATATGCATTTTAATTTCTTTTAAATCGTCAAAATTATATTTCAATGGTTTTTGAGTTATTATACTATTTTTATCTATTAATTCAATTTTTGTAGTAGTTTTATGTTTTCCCCATCCTTTTAATGGATCTTCACTGTATAATTATCTTAATTTTTTCTTTATTATATCTACCTTATCTATTGAAAATATAGTTATTTTTTTTATTTATCAAAAATACAACTAGTTCTACTGTTTCTTTTGTATTTTTTATATTTTTTAACTTTTGTGTAATTTTTTCACTATCTTTTATGCAATCAATTTTCTTTCTTATTTTATTAATAACTCTTTTTGCTCTTACTTTTTGTTTACGTGGTCTTGTAAACCACCAATCTGTTTTAGTTATTATATGTGGGTATAATTTATTTAAAAAAAGTATTCCTAAAAGCATATCTTCTGATGTTAGGTCATAATTATAGATTTCTTCTATAGTTATTATTTTATCCCATATCTGTATTTTTACATTTTTAGTTTTATATGTAATTAAACTTCCTTCATTATTTAATCCTTTGACTAATATTGGTATTTTTAGTTTATCCCATTTACTTTCTGGTAAACAGTTGTATCTGCATAAGTTTGCTTCTGCTCTTGTATCTATCATAGATGTATAATACCTGTTATAATATCCTTCTACTATTATTTTTACTAGTACATATATTTTCATGTCATGTCAAAGCTCTTTTTGTTAATAACTTTTCTTTATTATAGGTTATAGATAATTGTGTATGTTATATATTGTATGGTTTTACTTGTTCTAACTATTTTATTCCTAATTTTTGCATTTCTTCCTTTATTTCAAATTATATTTTTATTTTTCTTACTCCTATTATTATTTCTTTTTTCTGCAGTATCCTTAATGTTTATTAGACTCCTTGGTAGATCTGGGCATATATTACTATTAGATTTTATTTCTTCACTTTTTACTAGATATTTTGCTATATAATTTTCTTCTTGTCCTGTGTTTAACAGTATTAAATATTCTTTTTCATTTATTGTTCCTGTTATATAATATTGATTTAAATTAACTGTTGAAGTTGTTTCATAACTTGTTCTTTTTTATGAGCTTGTTGATTCTGGTTTTTCATGGGCTATTCTTTTTGTTGTACTTATTCTATCATTTATTATTTCTAAATCTTCTTCTATATCTTTGTCTTTGTAACTATAATCATTATTATCAATTGTTTTTATAAATTGTTCAAAAAGACTTTCTATTTGTATTTTATTAATTTTATTTTATGTTTTGTTGTTAATACATATAGATTTTTACATCTTGTTGTAAATATTTTACTTCTTGGGGTTAGTTCTATTCCTGATATTTTCCAATATAATACTAATAATTTATCTATATTTTTATCTATTATTGCTACTGAATAATTCGCACTTATTATAAATTTAAATTTTTGGTATATTAAATTTCCTTTTATGAAAGTTATTATATTTTTTTCTATAGGTTTTATAATTCTATCATCTGCTAAATATAATTCTATTGGTGTATCTATTTCTTCTCTTAAACATGTTTTTATCAATATCTCTGTTCCTCCAAAGTGTACATATTTTATTGGGTCTTTACTTTTTATATCATTTATTTCTTTATTAATTATTCTTTTTGTTACTAGTGGTATACTATCTCTTCCTTTTGTATATCTACAGTCTATTACATGTTCTTTTTGGCTTACTACATAGTATTCTTCCTTTTTTATACTAAATATATTTTTTATTGTTGGTATTTTAAATATTTTTTCTACGCTTAGGTCTAAATCTTTTCCTTTTATTTCGTCAAATATATTATTATCAAATATTATTTTTTGATCAATTCCTTCTTCATTTAAACATTCTCCCTTTGTTATTATTTTTATATCTTCTTCAGTTATTTGGTTCATTTTTATATCTTCTTCAGTCATTTGATTCATTTCATTCTTCGAAATTTCATATATACTATCTTTACTTTCTAATTCATAATCTATATAATCTATCTGCATATATTCAGTATTTTCTATCTTTATTTCTGATATTTGTTTATTTTTTGGATTTTTAGGCATTTTACAATCTCTAGCTAAATGTCCTAGTTTTCCACAATTATAACAAGTACATTCTTTTATAGATTTCTTTTTCCTATATGGTCTTTTATGTTTATAATTTTTTACATAATATCTTTTTCTTGGTTTCTTATACTTATATTTTGATTTCTTGTATTTCTTATGTCTTTTTCTTTTCTTATAATATCTTTCTTCACATCCAAATTGAGGTGCTATTTTATCTTTGTAACATGCTAAATTTCTTATTAATGTTTTTTTCATTTTTATTTCTTCTCTATATTTTTCACATAAATTTCTATGCCATTGTTGTAAAAATTTTATTCTTGCTCCTAGGGTATCTACTATTTTTGATTCATCCCAACTTTTTATTATCTTTGAACGAAATGGTTCAGATAATTTATTAAAATATAATTTCCTTATCTCCTTACTTTTCTGTGTATTATATGTTCCCTTATAGTAGTATTCTTTAAATGCGCACGTATATTAATTTATATAGTACATATTACATATTTCTAATTTTAACATTAAATTCCTATTCGTATCTTTTTCTATATTTTGTACTTCTTCTGTGGTTATATTGCTAAATTCATCTCTTATAGCTACTTCATATTTTTTCAATATTTCTATTGGTGATATTTTAGTAGTTGTTGATGTTCCTTCTGTTTTATTATCAGATCTTAATACTTTTTTACTTGCTTCGGCTAGGTTTAAAAACATAATTTTACTGTTCCTATTAATGTCCTTTCTATATATTCTGGGTGTATTTGTTATATCTATATTATTATCTAATAATTGTTTTGACATGTATCCTGCCCATAATTGTATTATTTTATTTGTGTCTATTACACAGTCTAAATCTAAAAATTTATAATTTTTATTAATTATTTGTTTTGGTGTTCATTTGTTATATTCATTTTTTAGGTTATATTTTTTATACTTATCTTTATAATAATATGTAGGTTTTCTTATTTCTAATGTACTAGGTATTCTGTTTTCATCGTCTTCTTTATTAAGAGTATTTATTTCTGTGTTTGTATTTTCGAAGTTTCCTTTATTAATTACTTCTTGTTTTTCATTAATTTTTAGTTTTCCTATGTTTTCTTGAATTTCTGTATGTGTTTCACTACCTTCCGAATCATAATTATCTGTTTCTTCAGCATCTATTGTATTTATTTCTAATTCACTGGTTTCTGATTCTTTATTTTTTATTTCTAATTTTTCTTTAAATTGATTTATCTCGTTTAATAATTTTTGTTCTTTATCTTTTTCTTCTTTTTCTTTCTGTCTTTTTTCATACATGTCTTTTAGTATTTGTAGTTCTTTTTCTAATTCAGCAATCCTACTATTTTTAGTTTCTTCTATTTTTTGTATTTCTTCTGTGGTTTGTTGTTTTATTTTATCTATTTCTTTTTTTCTGTCTATCTCTTCGTTTTCTTTTTCTATTCTTACCATGGCTGCCAACTTATCTTCTAATTTTAATTCTTCTTTTTCTAACATTAAATATAAATGATTACCTATTTTCTTATATCTTCTTCCTAAATTTCAGAATACTATTTTTATTTTTAATCCTTCGTGATTTTCATATGTTTT